>NC_090175.1:12059831-12263594 GCF_024679245.1 Pseudorasbora parva | reverse complement strand
GTTCTCCCAGTGTGTGTATGTGTGTGTCAAGACGACATCTACTAGATTACTATAAGACGCTAAATAAAGATTAATGAGAGGGTGTGTTTGTCTCAGTTTTGCTTTGTATCCTTCATTCACGTTTCGGATTCACAGAAACAGACAGTAATGGATCACTCCAAAGTCACTTTATAGGAAACATGTGTCATACTCATTCCCTGTATTAAGGTGATTGTTTATTTCCATCTCTCTTCAAACAGTTGCCAGACTTCCCATGCAGTGAGGAGACTGAGAAAGAGTAATGGCAGGTTTTGAAGGAATGACAGAGCAGAGGGTAATAACAATTTAAACTGGCTAAAAAGCTCAGGGCTATATCTATCACACACACACACACACACACACACACACACACACACACACACACACGTTTGTTTTTGTGACATATGGGGAAATTCCATATGGTGTAATGGTATTTTATACAAACCGTATTTTATATCCCCTTACACTGACCCTACCATCACAGGAAACATTCTGCATTTTTACTTTCTAAAAAAAAAACTCATCCTGTACGATTTATAAGCATTTTGAAAAGTGGGGATATGGTCAGTGTCCTCATATTTCACCCTCTCCTTGTAATACCTATGTCAAACCCACAAAAACATGCCCCCCCCCCCACACACACACACACACACTTACACACGTGCAGACACACACACACACACACACACACACACGCATGCACGCAGAGACACAGTTCGTGTGGGAAACTAGTTTGTGTTTACAGTAACATGCCCAAACTGCCAATTTCCCCCCCCCCCCCCACACACACACACTAATCCTCCAATCAGCCCCCATTCTGGGCTTGTGCAGACAGAGGTCCTGTTTACACCTGTTATTGACAACCAATTAAATTTTTCAATAAGCCTTTCCATTTTTTATCTAATTATGAGATAAAAAGTATATAGATCTATATTATGATATAATTATGTATTATAGCAGAAAACAACATAATTATCATAACATGCATCTGTTTTGGTCATTATTATGAAAACGTTTTCATGATTTTGTGGTAATTATGACTATAGTAATCTCATAAGTATGATTTCTAATGTAGCAGTAAGGTAAATCGTCTCGATGCACCGGGGTTCATCATCAGTGATGTTCCCTGGGGTCCTCGGGTGTTTCGGGTCTTTCAGCATCAGACAGGTAACCCGTCCAGGGTTGAACCGGCCCTAATCTGCATCCCAGTATCAACTGCCCATGGATCAGCTCTCTTAAACCAAAATTGCATATAGATTTGCATATAACCGCCCCTGTCATCCCCAGCCAGCTCAAGAAGAGATCACCCTGCAAGGCCCCTGCATCCAGGGCCGTGCACAGGGGGGTGGCCCGGTGGCTAGAGCCACTGCCCCTTTGCCCTCATCGGCTAAGGTGCCCCTCTTGCCCCCTTCCCTCCCTTCACCCTCAGAGGATTCCTATAAAAGCGTAATAAAAGCGCTCTGTTCCGCTAAAAATCCACTAATTCCGCTAATCCGTTCCGTGTTTTCCCGCTCCCTCCGCAGCATCGCTCACAGTCTGCAGCGGGGTCCGCTCTCTGTGGAGACGACAATTCCAGAATGTCGTCCCATTAACGGGTAAATCACAAACTACAGTCTACATCACAGACAGTGGTTGATCCGCAGAATTATTTGTTTGTTTCTTTCAACAGTTCAAACATAAATTAAAAGCTCCAGCATGCCAGCGGGTAAATCGTCATATACTGTATACTGAATAGCTGACAGTTTGTCACTAGGCTATTTAACTCCTGTAAAATAGATTTCCGATTATAATACATTTTTGTGAGTTAACACTTGTATCTATAACATGTCATATTTATGATATTTTATTTAGACCATATTAATTGTATTCACAATTTTAAAAAAAGGTAATAAAGGCTATTATAGATATGAGTTGTATCAGGGTAGCCTGGGGCTAAAGCACACCCTAAGAAAAATGTGGCCATTTTCCAAAAAAGTTCATACTTGTGCAAAAAATATCTTGCAACGTTTGCATTATTTTCTGTTTATTTTGATGAATAAAATAACATTCTGTTATTTAAAAAACGGTTGCATATGATTTACATAAATCATAAACAAGACCTTTGTCTCAAAACATATTCAATAAATGATTCTTATTTGCTACTTAAATCTCCAATACTTAAATCTTCAATAGAAAAGAGATCAAATTAGCCCAGAATCAACTTTTTGGAAGAATAATTAGAACAACATAAATGTAATTAGTACTAAAGCCTAACAATTGTATTCATTCTCTATATTAAGATGATACTCAACCCCCTTATAGTGCCCCTTTTTTGGTTGGGCCACTGCCCCTCAAAATGTCTGTGCACGGCCCTGCCTGCATCCCACCTCTATGGGCAGTATGTCTTCCAGCCTTTTCCTCAGCTAGTCTCCATCTGATCCTGGTACTTTGCATGTTTCTGCTCATCTTCCATCTGCTCTTCCCAGGGCACTGTAAGTCCAGCATGATCAGCTGGTTTGTGGCCTCAGAGCTAATGAGGGTGTCTGGCCAGGGTCATGTTATTGCAATGTGCGGTTGAAACTTCAACTGTTTTGCCAGGTCAACTTTCAACAGCCGGTCAGAGACAGGTTAGAGGAGGTCCGACCTTGTTTTAACATGTACCTGGTGTTTTGCTCCAGCTTTTACTTAATGGGGACATGTTGGTTTTTATTGGTATTTATGGCCTTGTCTATACTATCAGCAACTGCCCTGAGCATCTGGTAACGGCCTTCCTCCAAGGCCTTTGGGCTGAGAAGATGTCCCAATGAGCCAGGGAGCAAGAGGGTGTTTCGCTCTTGTCCCAAACATGGAGGTTTGCTCGACTTGGTCGTGTGCATACACAGTGTTGCCACAGTTACTTTGAAAAAGTAATTGGATTACTGATTACTCTTTTTAAAAAGAAACTTAGTTACTTTACAGATTACTTGATTTTAATAATAATCAATAATAATTTGTTACATTTATATAGCGTTTTTCTAGGCACTCAAAGCGCTTTACATAGAAGGGGGAATCTCCTCAACCATCACCAATGTGCAGCATCCACCCGGATGATGCAACGGCAGCCATTTTGCACTAGAATGCTAACCACACACCAGCTGATTGGTGGAGAGGAGACCGAGTGATGAAGCCAATCAGCGTATGGGGATTATTAGGAGGCAATGGGCAAATTTGGCCAGGATGCCGGGGTAACACCACTACTCTTTATCGAAGGACATCCTGGGATTTTTAACGACTAGAGAGTCAGGACCTCAGTTTAACGTCTCATCTCAAAGGGCGGTGCTCTTTGACAGTTCAGTGTCCCCATCACTATACTGGGGCGTTAGGACCCACACAGACCACAGGGTGAGCGCCCCCTGCTGGCCTCACTAACACCTCTACCAGCAGCTACCTAGTTTTCCCAGTTGGTCTCCCATCCAGGTACTGGGCAGGCTCAGCCCTGCTTAGCTTCAGTGGGAAACCAGTCTTGGGCTACAGGGTGATATGGCTGATATTTTAAAAGTAACAGCCTTAGTAACTAATAAAGTAACTTGTAAGATTACAAGTTACTTTATTAGTTTCATTCAGCAGTTGCCGGCAACACCCCTGCCGTCTCAACATAGAAATGACAACCGTTTTTCCTCACTTTATTGGAAGTGCGTTTTTAACAGTAACGTCAATAATGCATCTCCTGACATTTTAAGTTGAAATTAAAAAAATATTTCCTGAAAAAACACTCTCCCTGAGATGCAAGATGAAAGCAAAAATATATATATTTTTATTTTTTACTAAGCAAAATGACTTAAATAGTAACTCACAGTGACTTGGATAAATTACTTTAATCTGATTTCTGGTTTGGAAATAGTAACATGTTAGATTACTTGTTACTGAAAAAAGTAGTCCGATTAGAGTAACGCGTTACTAAACTCTGTCTGCCTGCATGATGTTTGTTCAGGGGATCTTGCGCTGGGATATGCCTATTTCATCCATGCTCCCTGTGGCCTTAGCCCCAACCTAATAACTCGCTCCTCTTCCACACCAGCTCGGACCTCCTACTGGATCAGGTGGTGATGATCGTTCCCCCGAGCCTTGCCAATTTGCCATCATGCCAACTTTTGGAAAATATCCCAAACCTGCTCTGCTAGTTGCCACATGTTCCACCAATGCTTTCTGCCTTAGGCGGGACTGCTCCACCTCTGCATTCTCCACCCTCCATTTTGTGCCTGCCCTCATCGCTATACTGGTTGGAGACACCTTTGGGTCCCGTGAATTTTTGTTCACGGGATGTCGGGCTTCTCTCGTTCATGCCACCATAAACTCTTCAGTGAGAGCAGGAGATGCAAGGTATTACTGGTTTCATGTAGTGCACCACTATTCAAACTCCACAGAAAACCCCAACCAACTACAGAGAAAATCCGCTGGTTATCCTCTCTAGACATTCAACTGTTGACAATGGGACAGCATAGCCCAGGAAAGGCCAGAAGACTTGTGGTAGATCCATGCTTTCAATCTACCAGGCAGGCCTAACTTGTCTACCTTGCTAAGACAATTTTTAAGTTTTTTTTTTTTTTTTTAATAGTCTTTCAGTGTGGAATCATAGAGTTTACCCAAACTCTTAATTGGCTTCTCTGGAAAATAAATATGGATAAAATGTCATGTGACTGTATTTACAGTCCAGTCTTGTGTGTTTGCAAATACATATACATGCGTTGTGGTTAGTCAGCAACGTTGCAAGCGTTGTTACTTTACCTCATTTTCATATTGACTACCACTTTTGAAGGACAACAGCCTCCAAGCTACATCTCTATGACAAAATGCTGTGTTTGTGTCTGCCAGGGTGTGTTGTGTGAGTGTAACACCTGGTACTACAGCTTCTCCATTATTACTTTAATAGGCTTTAGGGCAATTTTCTAGATGACAGTAACCACTTACACCCATTAGTGCAAGACCTTTCCCCTCTCTCACCCAGTCTTTTTCCTTTTTTTTCTATTCTTTTTCTCACTCCCAGGAAATTTTAAGAGGAAACATGCCATAATTTACCTTCACCTACAGTACCTGCAAAATAGGAAACACACACACACACACACACACACACACACACACACACACACACACACACACACACACACACACACACACACACACACACACACACACACACACACACACACACACACACACACACACACACACACACACGCACACACACACACACACACACACACACACACCGTTTCCATGTTCCACTTTCCATAGACATTTTATACTTTGTGACTTTTATACTGATCAAACTGTATATTCTATCCCCTTACCCTAACCCTACATCTACATCTACATCTACCCTAACCATAACCCTACATTAGTATGATTTATAAGCTGTTCTCTTCATGGGGACAAGAAGATCTAGCAACACCCAAGCAACTGCATAGAACACTCCCAGCAAAAGCCTAACAGCACCCTAAAGGCTAAAACATACTCTGCAAAAACATTGCCCTGGTTTGGGAGTTCTCACAGCTTGTTTTTGACACATCACCTGAGCAGAACTTTTTTCTTGCGGGTGTCCGAGAACTATTATGTGTTTGGTCAGACATTTAATGTGGGCGTGGTTAATGCGGAGAAACACAGATGATCGGCACCTGCTTTTCTTGTGAAGTATGGAATATACTGCCAGAACGAACTTTGTTCTTGTTCTTGCCACCTCGAGAAAATGAACTCATTTCTTTTTTCTTGTAGAGTATGTTCCAAGCTTAACAACTCCCTAGAACACCACAGCAACACCCGTAGCAATGCACTAACAACAGCCTATAGAATACCCCAGCAATAGCCTAGTAACACCCTAGTAACTGCACAGAACACCCCGGAAGCAGCCTAGCAACAAACTAACCGTGCGTTTACACCGCCGCCGGGCGAGAGCGTCAAAATTCGCTCTTGCCTCCCTGCCAATGACGCTGTAGAAAGCTTCGTGGGCACGCTGCCGCTCTGACGTAGATCAAATGTTTTTTCTTTTTTTAAACTGTATTTAAAGAGGCCACAAATCAAACAACCATGCTGATTGATAGACTGACCACAAGTAGGGTATAAATTAACCTCATGAAAAAGTAAGAATTAATTGCATACCCGCTGAAAAAGAGCGTTCTAGGGCCAATGAAATAATGTTGCATGACTTCTTAACAAATTACACATCACTATGAATGATCTCGTCATAAATGATAGGGAAACCCGCACAGCAATGATCAACTTCTCTTACATTTTGCTTGGGAACTAATGTGGTCGGGACCAAAGTTTACAGGCCTGCATTCTCTGGATTTCTCTCAAGCAGAGCACTTCTTCATTCCAATTGGTGGCCGTCGGTTGCCGCCAAACCGCGTCATAGCTCATTACCATAAAGTTGAGCTGATTTCAACTCTCCTAGATACCCAAATCATCCAAGACGCACCGCACCACTTTCGCCGGAGCTCGCCGCACGGCTCCCATTGAAAATCAATGACTTCCGGCCAGGTTGCCGCTCTCGCTGCCGGCGGTGTGAACGCACAGTAAAAACCATAGATATCCATAATAAAGGCTAGATGTCTTACGGCGGAGTCACCATCGGCATCACCGGCGGCCGTCTTGTCACAGGCAAGCTTTTTGTCGGGCTCTGTGGAACCTGATGTAAGGTGAGTAATCTGTACGAACATAAATACAAAGAACACAAAAAAGTTACAAATGGTTTGGTTTCTTACAAACGTTATTAACATGCTTAATCTGGATGCTTTAATACATTGAAATTGCAGCTTTTCGTTTCGATAATCGACTTAATCGTGCAGCTTGTGTATCACGGGCCACGGCTAACTTACGTGCACGTTATCAAGGCTGAGACCACAATCAAGCTGTTTAATTATATATAGGTTTTATTGACACCAATAACGATTTTGACAACCAATCTTTTGTCTAGTTAAAATAAACTTAGTTTGCATGTTTTTTGTTTTTTTTTAATTTAAAAAAATAGATAAATTATTTTATTATAATAGTGATATTCTTATTATAAAAGTGTACATTATATATATATATATATATATATATATATATATATATATATATATATATATATATATATATATATATATATACATATTTATATTTATATGTAAAATTAATAATTTCTCATGTTGCCATTCGGTACACAGTTTTAGCCTATATATTTATTTAACATAAATACCTTTTTTATTGCACCTATTTGTTCTGTTCAATGTTACTTTCATATTGAAGTCCATGGTTATAATTATTCATAAGTATGTAGTGTTATAACTACATCTCTGACGTTTATAACAAATGAAACAGTTTGAAAATCGGTTGAAAATTGAGCAAGTTATGGCTAGTTATAAGTACATGGACCATTAAAACACACTGTTACGAGCGAGCGAGCTGCCTGTGACAAGATGGCTGCCACGAGACATCTAGCCTTTATTATGGATTTCTATGGTAACAACTCCCTAGAACACTGCAGCAGCAACCTATAGCAATGCCATAGCGGTAGCCTATTACATCCCAGCAGCACTTTAGCAACAGCCTATCCAGCAACAGCCCAACACACCCAAACAACTCCCAAGAACAGTGCAGCAGCAGCCTACATTAGTCTAGCAACAGCCTATAGAATACCACAACAATAGCCTAGTAACATCCTAGCAACAGTCTAGCAACAGCCTATAGAATACCACAACAATAGCCTAGTAACATCCTAGCAACAGTCTAGCAACAGCCTAGAATATCCCAGCAACAGTCCAACAACACCCTTACTATTCCCAAGAACAGCGCTGCAACAGCCTATAATAGTCCAGAAACAGCTTAGAATACACCAGCAGTAGCCTAGTAACACCCTAGTAACTGCATAAAACACGCCAGCAGGAGCCACACTAACAACTCCCTAGCCTAGAGCAACCATAGCGATGCTATAGCGATAGCTAACATCCTACCAGCAGTCTAGCAACACTATAGCAACAGCCTAGAATAATCTAGCAACATCCTAAGCCCAACACCCTAACATCTCCCTAGAACAGCAGCAGCCTAGCAATGCATTATAAAACAGCCTACAAAACCCTATAGTAATTTCTGTGGCATTTGTGAAAGATAATTTTTTTCCACGTTCTTTTTAAACGTGAATGCAAAAAAGGACATAATGATAAATCATGGTTTAGTCAAGCAGTCATGTTCAGTTCCCAGAACAGCAGAGAGTCATCTTTGATTGACTATGATACATTAATTCCCGTCAAACAATTACTACCTCCACCTTTGATGATGTCATCAGGGCATCCTTTCTTGCATCACGTATGAGAACACACACACACACACACACACACACACACACACACACACACACACACACACTGACGCAGAGTGTTGTCTCTGATGTTTAGATATATCTGCAGTTACATGCAGGTTTTTTGGGTGTGTCAGTGCTTAGATACATTTCAAGTGTTCTGTAACAAACTTTCAAAACAAAGGTAATAGAGCCAAAAATATATATAAGTGTGGAAATGTGGGAACTAGATATGCATGTATGACAACTGCTGGGGCGGTTCAGTGTGTATGAATGAGTGAGTGTGCGTTCTTGGCAGTACATCTGTGAATCTTGACTTTTGTCCATTTTGTTTTTGAACTTCAAAAGGGCCTGAAGAGGTCAGACTTTTAGTTTTACTTGTGCCTGACCTACATTCCTCCTGCACTGCACTAGCATGTGGTTTGTCAACAGTTAGCACTGTAGGGTGATAAAATACACACAAACAGCCCAGTGGTGAGTCCACTGAGAGAGAGCTGGACTCTCAGCACCATCTACACTGCAGCAGGATCAGCTCTTCCACACTCTTAAAAGTAAAGGTACAGTCTGTCAGAAAAAAAAGTGCATTGCTGTCACTGGTTGCTGTCATCAAGGTACAAAACCGAAAAGGTACTAATATGTACCATTTAGGGGTGAGTAAGGTACAAAGATGTATCTTTTTTTACTTTTGTACTTTAGGGTACCGCCCCAGTGTCAAATATTATGTCTAATATATGTAATTAGACAATGCAACAACCAGAAACATATAATATATGCTCCTATTAAAGAAATGTCTGACTTGCGGTGAAGTATTTATTTTGCTGTGATGTTGATTATGTGCTGGTGGTAGAGCGAATTTACAACCTTTACCAAAACAGAATTCACAAAATCTTTGCCAATGAGCCAGTTGTGAAGTGTTTAAGTAGTCCTGTGTAGCTCAACATCAATGATATGATACTGTGGGAAATATCTACAACATCAGAGAAGCAAATCAGACTGTTATCACGCTGAAAAATAGCACAGCAGTTACGCCTTGCAGATAAGCTAATCGCTAACGTTAAAGCCCTGAAATCTAGACTGTCTTACACCGGCCGTCTCTGTTTGATCACACACTTCCTGCCTCCGAAACCAAAGATCCAGCTTTTGTTTTCGGCTCAGATAAAAAAGACCTTAAAAACCATGACACAGGAACGTTCTCGATAAAAGCCAAGCTCTCTCTCTCTCGGTTGTGTTGTTTTTATTGCTTCTCTTAAACACTCTCATGTTTCAGACGACTAAAGGAAGTGTGTCAGTGGGTATGTGTTGGGTGATCAGCTCACGGGATTATGGTTTTGTATGATTATTATTAGCATGAAACACTGTGAACAACACACACATAAATATGCCTATTTAATTGACACTTTAGGTATTAAAGTATCTTTATTTATAATTGGCATTTCCCCCACTTTCTCGAACTTTTTAATTGGATGTTTTCTCTGATCTCATAAGCTATTAGCATAAAAGCAAATATCTATTTTGACTTCACAATAGTGGGATATTTGACTAACGTGTGATCCACGTTGCAGGTTATTCTGGCCAAGAATATGCCTACTTAGACGGGAAGAAATTGTCTGAGCAACCAGAAATAATAAGTAACCAGAAATAATAATAATAATAATAATAATAATAATAATAATAATAATAATAATAATAATAATAATAATAATAATAATAATATAATAATCTGACCATTTTGCAAACTGAACATTTTTCAGACAAAATAATGATGTAAAGATAAAATGTAAGATGAATAGGTGGCTGAAGGGGTGGGGTTGAAAAAGATGGATAAATTACATACATACATACATACATACATACATACATACATACATACATACATACATACATACATACATACATACATACATACATACATACATACATACATACATACATACATACATACATACATAAATAAATAAATAAATGGGAGCTCCATGCTCTCTGATATCCCTCTCTAGCCCATGAGGGTGGCTCATTCCTGCACTGTAAATTTTTTTTAGAAAAAAAGTTACCTGGTTGCCTTAAAATTTTGAGTTCATCAAAATAACATTTTTGAGTTAATACAATTAATTTTTTTTGAGATTCGACAACCTTTATTAAAATATTATTAAAATATTTTGTAAGCATATTGGGTAATTGTGTGTGTTTTATTTCTGATGATGCAGTGAAACATGGCAAATTGTGCTATTTTCATGATTTATCTTTTTTTTTAATGTGGTTCAGATACAATAATATTTTGAGTTTCTATTTATTAAACAAATTTCCTTCATTGTATCAACTCACATTTTTAATTTCAATAAACTCAAAATTAAGGCAACCAGGTTTCTTACTTTTTTTAACTTAAACCAACAAAAACCAACAACATTTTTTTACAGTGTGGTCAAAGTCAGATCTGTCTGCTCCTGGAGGTCGGGTGCGAGCGTAAACGTTCACAAAACGGACCTTCAAGAACGTCAATCTGTATATCCATCAGGAACAGATGAAGGTGGATGACCCTCCTATACAGACCGTTGTGAAGCCCACTAGAGCCTGTGTGGGAATCCAGTTTCCACCGTGGTGGAAGCCTGGAAGCCTGGAAGCCTGGAAGCCTGGAAGCCTGGAAGTCCTCCACTTTAGATAGAAAAAAATATGAATAAAAAACAAATCATGAACAATGAAACCAGTGACCAGTGTTGCCAAGTTTTCCCGCAGAATTGGGCTACTTTTACATTATTATTATTTTAATTGAACAATATCAATTTACAAACTCAAGAAGGGAACAATAATATGAATATATACACAAATAACATGTAATTACTTTTAAAATGTTGCTGTGGTTCGTATTTTTAGTCTGTGGGTTGAAGTGAATTAAATTTTTACCCCCGAAACACTTTTTTTCTGGATTTGTTATGCAAACATGGCAACCCTGCTGCCATACGCATTAAAGGGTTAGTTCACCCAAAGTGAAAATGATCATTTACTCACTCTCAAGCCAGGTGTAGGCTATACGACTTTTTTTATTTCAGCCGAACACAATTAGAGTAATGATAAAAATATCCTTTAGCTTTTGTCAAGCTTTATAATGGCAGTGAATTGTAGCCTACTTTAGATTTTACAGCCCAAAAAAGCACATCCATCATAAAAGAAATTCATACGACTCCAGGGGGTTATTAAAGGCTTTCTGAACAAAGCCATGCTATTGTGTAAGAAAAAATATCCATATTTATCACTTTATAACCTATAATCACTGGGAATCAACTTGAGGTTTAGATTGTGGGGTAAATTTCATTTTTGGGTGTACTATCCCTTTAAGAAATCAAATAGAGTCGATTATAATTCTGTGTTGCTCTGTTCATAGTGTGTAAAACAACATCATGCGCTTGCAAATCATCAGTGCCAAACTGCCTAAGTTAGTCTGTAAATAAACTATTTGTCAATGGAACAGCCGTCTAAATTGCCGACTAAAGCCTAAAGGGACGGCTTCTGTTCTTCCCTCCTTCCCTCGTTTTATTTTGCACATTTTTCGGCCTAAAGGAAAGTTGGCATCATCATCTAAGGACGCATAAGTTCCCACACGGTCTCTGTTTTGCTGTCTCACACACACATTCGCAGGCTGAGTCACGATTCGGGACCCATTACTGACTGAGGAAAGTGTTTCTGCAGGAATGGGCAGAACCTCAGGGTGTGTGAATCGGTGTGTGAATCTCTGACTGTGCTTTAAACAAATACAATCTCTGTGTGCTTTTAAATTTTTTTAAAATTTAAGGGAAAGGCAGGGAAAGAGTAGACCTGATAACTTTGACCGTTCTATTAAAATTACCGGAAGAATGTTTTTGTTCAATACTTTGAGAGAACCTTGCCAGAACATTAGCCAAAAGTTCTGAGAACGAACCCTGTTTGCTGGGACGTTATCTTCAAATGCTATGCTTGTGTATAGACATCCCACAAGGTTTTGGAACAGAGCTAATGGTTTTCTGGCTAAATTTGAGTGCAAGTGTCTTTTAAAGGCTTTGTACTTTCCAACCTTCTGGTCTGGAATCACTCTCCTTACAGTACAAACACACACACACACTCGCGCGCACGCACGCACGCACACACACACACACACACACACAGATCAGTTTCTAATACACTTTTAAATAAAAAATGGCAATAAAACTCCTTCTGGAAGCTCATGTTACATCACCTCAGCCCTGGCAGTTGATCTCGCCGCGGCGTTGTTCTAAAGCGGACACTGAGTCCAGTTACCGTGACAAATTTGTTAACATGATGGAGCCATTAGCGTTGGAGAAGGTGGCCAAGTCAAGTTTCAGAGAGACTTTCCTTCAGCCTGACCCATTTCTTAGGCTTTGAAGTCAGCGAAATGCTCATATTTTCTGTTCTGATGACCAGGAAACGAAGGGTCAGTTAGATTAATAGTCTGAATGTGTTTATGGATTTGTCTACGTCTTCAGGCAAATATGGGACTTTCACAGAAGGCATTTGTTCTGCTTCTGCTTGCTATACATCTGTTAAAATGAAGGAAAACAAATGACAGTGGCCCCTGAAAGCATTTATTCCACACTTAAAAATGAATGAATGTCATTGCATTTAAAAGTGTCGTCTGTGTTCAAATGCTACCAGAGATTTTCTCAGAGCTAAGCCATTCTCACAAAAAAACAACAACAACAAAAAAACATTGCAACTGGTTTAAAGATGATTATGATGATTTGTAGATGATATTAGTGAGAGGGGCATGTTTATTCCAGAGTATTTAATTGGACAAAAATGTGTAGTTCAAGATGAGTTATCTGGTCTGCATAGTGTTTTTTTCACATTACATTTGAAATGGTTATATGTGCTAAAAGTGAATTCAACCTTTAGAAGTGCATGCCGATAAAGCTAAAAGACATGACTAAAAGCCACAAAATGCTCATTTAGAAGACATGAGGTGTTTAAAACCTATGATTTATGTGCTTGTGCTATCTTGCTTAAAATAAATACCTTGTGGTTTGGTTATTTTATTATCTAATGCATATACTTGTAAATGTCTTAGATGTCCCGATACCTTCTCAATGTATCATTTCAGTAACATGATTAATGATAGATGCATGTCTGTCACTTTAGCTCCAGAAAAACAGGTTTGCACGTGTTCAATGCTTCAGTGCATCAGGCCTGTTGAGAAAGGGTCACCGCGCGGTTTTCAAAGAAAAGCTGATTGGAGGCGGAGATCTAGAAGAAGATGTTCTTTGTGCGATGCCTTTGCAAACACGTTAGGCAAACGCGTCTCATGCTGTCTATTTTGGTGTGCATCTTCAGCTTTCCCACGACAGCAGAGAGAGACAGTGTGAAAGGCTTTCATAACCTGTCTCACATGGTCGCCCACCCGCCGCACTCAGCTGAACGTCTAGCCACACACAATGTGGACCCTGTTGGGACGGTTACGGCTGTGTCCACTATGTCAGACCTGCAATTCAGACCCTGTGTAACATTAAATCAGGGATAAATAAAGAAAACATCTACAATATTCTTAGACCTAGACTAGGCATAAGCTACATTTGATAGTATGTACTTAAAACTTTAAATTCCATAGAGATTAGTGCATGCTGTCAAAAAGATTAAATGCAATTAATCACATTTACCTAAAAAGTTTGTAAATATATGTTGAACGGACATATCCGATATCCAATATCGAACTATATGTGTCACGAACTTCCTCGTGGAAGAATAATGCCATTGTGTTTACAACTGTTTAAAAAAAAAATCACATCCCTAAACATAATGCGGAACAAAACAAACTGTAATTTGTTGCATTACATGTCAGTCAAACGTCCTCTCTGGTGGTCCTTGACCAATGAAAGAGTCCAGACCTTCTGTCGTCAGTCTGAATGTCTGGTTACGCAAGACTAGGGTCAGAGCATCTCCAAATCTGCAGCTCTTGGGTGTTCCCGGTCTGCCATGGTCAGTATCTATCAAAAGTGGCGAACCGGCAACAGGGTCATGGGCGGCCAAGGCTCTTTGATGCACGTGGGGAGCGAAGGCTGGCCCGTGTGGTCCGATCAAACAGAAGTTAATGCTGGTTCTAAAAGAAAGCTGTCAAAATATACTTTTCTTTGGCCAGGTGCGTGTGTGTGTCGCTTACGTGGGGAACACATGGCCCCAGGATGCACTATGGGAAGAAGGCGAGCCGGCGGAGGCAGTGTGATGCTTTGGGCAATGTTCTGCTGGGAAACCTTGGGTCCTCCATCCATGCGGATGTTACTTTGACACGTACCACCTACCTAAGCATTGCTGCAGACCATGTGCAGCCTTTACAGTATTCCTGGTGGCTGTGGCTCTTCCAGCAGATAATGCTCCTGCAACAGAGCAGAAATGGTCCAGGAATGGTTTGAGGAGCACAATAATGAGTTTGAGGTGTTGACTCGGCCTCCAAATTCCCCAGATCTCAATCCAATCAAGCATCTGTGGGATGAGCTGAAAAAACAAGTCCGATCCATGGAGGCACCACCTCGCAACTTACAGGACTTAAAGGATCTGCTGCTAACATCTTGGTGCCAGATATATCTTCAGGGGTCTAGAGGAGTCCATGTCTCAACGGGTCAGGGCTGTTTTGGCAGCAAAAGGGAAACCAACACAATATTAGGTCATAATGTTATGCCTGATCATTGTATATAAATCTATATTAGTGCTGTAAAATCGATTAATCATGTTATATACAAGTTTGTTGATTAATTACGATTAATCGCATCTAACACAACCATGTACATTTCTCTTTCTCTCTCTCTCTCTCTCTCTCTCTCTCTCTCTCTCTCTCTCTCTCTCTCTCTCTCTCTATATATATATATATATATATATGAACCTATATTAGTGCTGTCAAAATGATTATTCGTATTTAATACAAGGTTGTAAATATGATAATGATTTTACATGATCTTTTCATCAATTGTTAGTGAATACTGGGTAAGTATTATTTATCATTCAATGAATCATTCAGACAAATTTGTGAACCCATTCAACTGATTCATTTAAATGAACTGACTCAAAGAATGATTCACTCACAAATCAGGCCTCATTATGTCAGCCAGTTTCACCTTACACAAGACAAATATTTATCCAATGAAATATTTTATAATATAAAAATGTATTTTTTTATGGCATAATGCTCAGTTTAGGATTATTCTTTACACCATAGAGCTTGCTTTAAATTATTATCAAGTTATAATATTTGCCACAAACTAAAACTCGTTAGATAGTTTCCGAAAAAGAAAAATCAAATTCCTAAATTCTAAACATTCAAGTGAAATTTTATTTGATTTAGGGATCCAAATGACAACAACTGAATAAAAATCAAAATAAATGTTTTGACAAACCCCAGGATGATTTGTTTTCATGGCTCTGCTTTTTCATAGAAGAATTTCATAGACAAACACAAGAAATAAACATTTAAAGGAATTCAACAAACTCTAGACAACATGGCAGTAGTAACACAGATCGCAAGTGGGACTGAAGCAGAAAAGCCCCACAGTCCTATTGTCTTGTACAATTAATAAAAATGGTCTACTAAAACTAAGTTGATTTCATGTTTGTCTCGCTTATCACATTCAAATCTGTTTTCTTCATATTTCACATTACATTGCACTTCTAATACTGCTGGTTCCCTTTAGACGTTTTGGTTTAAGTTCATTTGAATACTGTGGTTTACCAGAAAACTCTGGACAAGCGTTGTTTGATATCCTGGGCTGCCGAATTCATTTAACACAGCTATGAGCAGAAAATTATGTTAAAAATGTTTAGGAATGGTTTTAAAGTCATAACAACTAGAAAAGTGTATCTGCATCAGTCAACACTAGATGGAAAACCCATCTAGCCTACGTCTCAGGACATTACAAACACAAGCCATGCACGTTTTCTCAACAGACATTGCACATTGTATTCTGGATTTAGACACAAATAAACAAGCTATTCTTCAAAAATAAACTATTATTTTGGCATTTCAGAAACAAGAGACAATATTTTCCATCCAAAAATACAAAGATCGGACACATTATCAAACCTAAACAATGTATATAAATAAAAACAAACGATAGGCTCTCGATTATTAAGTTAATAAATCAAATATACACAATGATTAATTAGAAAATATGTACAAAGTCATCTATACAACATCTAAATTGACAGTGAATTTCTTCATATAGACAGTAACTCCTAAGCATGACTGTACACATGTAAAAAAGAAAAAAAAGAGAGCAGAATAAATAAAAATGAACTGCTGGAAAGAGCGGGAAAATAAAATCCAGTAAATACCCAATAAATGGGAGTTAAATACAATCTTCAAGCACATTTTGATTTTTGGAAATGATTCACGAGCTATTTCTGGTGCATTACGTTCTGAAATTGAATACAGTCTGCACGTGCCATTCAGTTCAACAATTGGGTGATACTCACGAAACCCTCAGGAACATTTCCATGGCTAATTTCATCCCAAAGTCATAAGAAAGTAAAAACAAACTATATTTTTCACAACCTATGTTTAGCACTATAAAGTTTAAGCACATTACCCTGCAATTCTCATTTCCGCAATGCAAAAAAACAGCAAAATTCAAGCATGATTTTAATTAATGTAATGTTAATTTTGAAAAACCTGAATAATGGTAGGTTATTTTTACTGTAGAATTTATTGTACTGCCTTTAGGGGCTGTTTGACACCGGTTACAATAAAAAACTGAAACCTTTTTATGCATTTTGGCTGTTCATTTACACGACGACAGCGTTTTGGGGACCTGAAAACAAAAGCTTTTGAAAGCGTGTTTCAAAGTGCAAGTTTTTGAAAACGATAGTTATCGTCTCAGTGTAAACTACAAAAACGCGAATATGTGAAAACGATGACGTCACGCACATGCGTATTATGTGTTCAGTCTATAGGCGTGTAGTGTTTCTTTACTAAGTGACATCGCCATCTACTGACCTGGCATAATTAATACAGCATTTTTTGTCGTTTTCGTGGATCCGTGTGAACAGGGATCGTTTCTGTACACAAAACCTTTCAAGAACGTGAAGGAAAAACGTTCCTCTAAATTTATGTCGAAAAAAATACTAGTATTTTTTTACTGTATAAAACAGCAGTATTTCACTTTTGGAAAAAAATAATAATTGCAAAAATACTATAATGGGAATTCAGGAGACAAATGTGCTTAATTGTCATTCAAATAATATCATAATGTCTATGAATTCTGGGTTGAAACATGACCTGGACATGTTTTTGTGAGATTCACGCAATTCGCAGATTTGAGCCAATTACATTCTCGTTCAGGTTTTGTGCTTCAGGCTAGAAGTTCTGCACAGGTTAATGTCTTTTTATGACTGGCGCACAAAAAAAGAAAGCGGACCAGCCTGTGGTCCACTGCAGCGCAACGCCTGAACAAATACTGTCCGGACTTGTCGTCACAGTCATAAGCTTTTTGATTTATTCGCTATCCGTTGAGCTTTTGAGACGTCGTCAGTGATTGTTATACGATAAACTCCATTTTGTGCAAGCTGTGTTGCGTGTCCAGATCTCTTTGCTGTGAATCCGGAGCTCTGTGCTGCGACTCCAGGTCTCTGTTGTCGCGTTTATCAGTCCAGTGCGGGTTTTTTGCGTCCGTGCCGTTGGAGCTGAGCCTGTCGTCTCGGTCCACCAGCATGTAGGCCGGCTGCCGAGGAAAGCGTGCCTTCTGCAGCCGCGTGTTGGAGTCGTCCTGCGCCAGTCTGGCGGATTCGGAGAAATGCGTCCTGATTTTGGCGTTGACGGTGTTCTTGTCGTCGCAGAGGTGCTCTTTTCCTGGCAGGCTGCCGTTAGATGCGTTCTTCTCGATGTGGTTCTTGATCTGGTTGAGCTGCTCACGGGCGTTGTTCACCGTGTTTTCTTCTGCGCTTCCTGTGGTGAAGGGGGCGGAGGGGTTGATCGCGGTGGAGCCGGAGCTTTGTTTGCGGCGATGCCGAAAACACCACAGGAACACAGACGCCAGGGCCAAAACCCAGATCGCCGTCACTATGGAAACCAGCAACGGCACCAAGTAGTCTACTGAACCAGAACCAATGAAAACTTAGATTAATACAAATAAGCTTGCAAAATATGACATCCCTTCATTGTGTGCAAAGAATTTAGTATTTATCGATATCTTAGTATTAATCGATACTTTATTTGTTATTAAATTTAATATAAACAAAATCTTAACATTTTTCAGACATCTCAGGTAATTGAATACTGTATACACACACACACACACACACACACACACACACACACACACACACACACACACACACAGGATCCATCATTTTGACCTACGGCTACTTCCTGTAAGGTTTTAAAGACTTCCTGTGGTGTCTCACCGTTGGGGTTTTGTGGTTGTTTGCGCTGCACGCGGACCTCAGCGATGGAGCCGATGATGGTGCTGTTCGCGCTGTGTTTGCTCACCAGATCGATGATGCTGTCCGTGATCTCTTTAACAGGAACTCTGCCGTGAATACCATCCTCAGTCACATGCTGGAAAGCACAATATTTCCTTTAAAAAACAAATTCTGACCTAGACAGATTTAGTTTCTTTTTGCAACTGAAGCTATATATATTTATATATGGCGTGTAACACAGCCACTTTGACGGGTTGAATTTTATATATAATATATACAAGTCTTTTTAGGCACCTGAAAAAATAAACTAACTGCAATGGAGATTTTTTGATACATATCGATACTGGATTTGATATGTATCGAAAAATACTGCATGGAACAGCTGCTTTCTCTCTCTCTCTCTCTCTCTCTCTCTCTCTCTCTCTCTCTCTCTCTCTCTCTCTCTCTCTCTCTCTCTCTCTCTCTCTCATCTCTCCGACAGCGAGTTGCACACACAGCCGCCTTCACTCACTCGTTGCAGTTGCTCTGGATGAATATTGTTGGTGTTACAGGGCTTGAATTTTGGTGTGGGAGTGCACAGAATTTTACTTTTTCCCACAGATTTTGTGCTCACACCCAAAGAGCACATACATAAAGCAGCCTCTCAGCACTAAATTAAGTTGTTTTTTGCTGTTAATTGAGCTTAAACAGCCAAATACACACAAAATGTCAAAATGCCAGTGTTTGCGAGTATTCACGCAAACACAGTCAGTTATGTTTTAAGTGAACGTAAACAGCTGAGAAAGAAAACGTGTAACGGTATAATGGATCCATGTATAAGGTCTTAAAGTGACATATGCCTAATATACCTGCTGCCAAATTATGAAATAACATTAAAAATATCTATATGGCAAATTTTCTCCATGGTATCGATGTCAAAATTGTGGACAGTGTAAAGGCTGAGTATCAAGTAACTTTGGAAAACAACGAGCCACAGTGGCTTGTGAGCAAAAAAGTTAATTTTGTGCCTTGTATGTATGATTTTCATATCTTCTTTATTACTATAAGGATACTAAAGCATTGTATAGAAAGTTCACTCACAAAAAAGATATTTCTAACCAATTAAATATCGTGTTAGATCACTTACGATGGCCACATGAATCTCATTGTTAGCGGCGGAAGAGAGTTCACAGGTCAAAGAGATGGAAAACTCAGTCGAAACATTCTTGGTCACATACAGATGTCTCAGCTCACGACACACCTGCTCCACCGTCACTCCCTGAGAGCCAAAGTACATATACACCCATTACAGACATCATATAATAAGAACATTAATTGACTGTATGCAACCATATCACCAAACTTTGACTATCAGTCTCACCTGTGGCATGGTGTCCTTGTTGAAGGTAAAGGTGACGTTGGCGCAGTCGCTCTCGGGGTGACAGCGTGCTCGTACGGCCGGCCGGTGAGCGGACCGGCACTCGCCCTGTGACGAACAGGGCTTTACAAAACACTGCTCTTCCCGTAGCTGCACACACAGCTGACCCAGAGGACAGTCTCCTCGCCCGGAGCCAAGCATACGGCAAGGTTTAGGGCCACACCACAGCTGACAGCCAGAGGAAGGAAGCGTGAGTATTTTAAGATCACAAATTCAGAGACGATAATGCATCACTATTAAAGGGTTAGTTCACCCAAAAATGAAAATTCAGTCATTAATTCCTCACCCTCATGTCGTTCGACACCTGTAAGACCTCCGTTCATCTTCAGAACACAAATGAAGATATTTTTGATGAAATCTGATGGCTCAGAAAGGCCTTCATTGACACCAATGTCATTTATGAATCAGAGAATCGATTCAAGATTCGGATCGCATGTCAATCTGCTGAAATCACGTGACATTGGCGATCCTATTCATGAATTATTCACTGATTCATAAATGACATTGGTGTCAATGAAGGCCTTTCTGAGCCATCAGATTTCATCAAAAATATCTTCATTTGTGTTCTGAAGATGAACATAGGTCTTACGAGTGTCGAACGACATTAGGGTGAGGAATTAATGACTGAATTTTCGTTTTTGGGTGAAGCCTTTAATATCTGTCAACAGTTAAACATCAGCTACAAAACTTACCTTAGTACAGGTGACGACCCCCTTTTGACAGTAACAGGTGTTGCAGTCTTCGGCCCACTTTGCTCCGTCTACAGCGATCCGACCTCCAGCCACACACGGACGTCCGGTCACTAAGAGGAAAAACAAGCCATTTTAGAAATCATGTGACATTAACACTTTTTATTTTTGTAATTATGGCCACTTTTGACTATTTAAAAATCTTTAAAAATTAAACTTCTTCAAATTATGGTTCATTTATGTTCAATTTGTGATGGTAATAATGTTTTTATTTATTTATTTTTTTATAGAAAATATTTAGTGTTGATCTAACTAATACAATACGTTAGCTAGTACTCAGAACTTATTAAAAAATACAAAGAAATTGATTTATTATTAAGAATTATAGTTACTATTTAAATACTAAAATGATTTAATTATATAAAAATGATTAAAATTAAATTAGGAAAATTAAACCAAATTAGAATTAAATTACTAAGGGTTTTGGTAATAGTCACAACAAAATGTGTAAAACCTTTATAATATATATTTTTAATCTAGAATAAAAAATTATTAAAATACTGAGGGTTTCAGTAACGACATCTAATTCTTCTGACATCATGACTAAAAAATATCACCATAATAACATGATAGTCACAGTCAAAAAGTATAATAATATGGGATCTATGCAGTATAATAATATGGGATCTATGATCATGATTATTATATTTTTTTTTAAATGAACACAAAAGACAACAATAAAAGTTTAAAAGCTCTTATAATATATCATTTAAATCTAGAGCAACAAAATAAATTGATTACATTTCAATTAGGGGACAGAAAAGTTCCCCTAATAAATGCATGATTTAAGGTGTCAATTCTAATGTCTTAAAGGGGTGATGAATTGAGAAATCACCTTTCCCTTGAGCTTTTGATATATAAAAGGTCATAGTAATATAAGAATATCCTGTAAGTTTCAGAGCTGAAAACTTCATTGTTAGTCAAAGAAAAGCTTTTATAGACACCAGGCCCAGAAAACGATCTGTGTTCGCATCTTGACGTCATCGACTGACGAAACACACCTCTACAGGATAATAAGCACGTGGAATACAGTCGCTGCATAAGCTTCCTTCGGATAATAATATTATGAATGTGTGGTTAAACTTTATTTTAAATGAAGTGCGTGTGTGTGTTTGTGTGTTGTTTTGTGTCTGTGTGCGTGCGTGGTTCGCGCTTATATCCACCGATCGGGCAAGCAGTAATACAAAAATAATATTCCAATCAACCGCGGGTGGATGAGAAAAAAATAATTGTGTTTGTTTTTATAAAGACGTTTATGAGCCCTGTGATCGAGAGAATCATTCCGGTTGCCGCTTTCAAAAAGATCCCTCCCTCATGTGAACTGAACTGACAGGGGACCTGAAGCTCATTAAATATGCAAATCTTATCTAATCCTAGCCGTGGGCGTTTACGTCCAAGTCTCCAGTGCGGCACGCCCATCAAAACCCAGCGTTCAGGAGAGAGCCTCAAAACCAGTGTAGAAAATAGCCTATTACTTATTAGTTAGGATCTTTTTGAAATTTAAAAACCACACAAACGTCATTAGTTGACCTCAGACAACAGTATAAAAAAAATTAAAAAAAGCCAGTGCATGACACCTTTAATCTATGATTTTGAAGAATCTCAAACTCTGTATAAGCAATAATAACCACGACTAATAATATTCATGTTAATTAAGCAGCAAGCATGAATAATGGGAGTCTACGCCATGTACCTTCCTGACACCTGGACCCGGTCCTGCCGGGGGGACACAGGCAGCGGTAGCCGTTAATTTCATCGACACACGTGGAGCCGAATGCACAGGGAGACGACTGGCACTCGTTGATGTCTGTAGGGTGAGACGCATACATTTAGACATTACTGTAAAACCATCATCTTATGTGTGAATATGACTGTACATAGAGTATATATTAGATGAAGCGTCATTAATCACTCACTGATGCGACAGTCCGGCCCTGCGAATCCACTGGCACACTCACAGCGGTACCAGTTATCACCATCGACACACGTACCGCTGTTATAGCTGCACAAAGATGAAACACGGGATGAGAGAAGGGGTCAAAGTTCAACAGGACACATGCTACCTTCAAGTCATCCAGGGACATTTCTGCAAGTTTGGATAATTTTTTGTCTGAATTTATATATATTAAACAATTCTTTCTCTCGTTGTCACAGAAAGAGTTTAAGTTGTAATGAAAGAAAATGGCCAAAAAATAAACAAATCAATTATTAATTTATAATAAATATTTTAAAAAATATATTATTTTGTATGAAAATATTTATTATTTTATTAATTTGATGCTTTATGTATTTTTTCTATTCTTGTGTACACACAGAGAATGATGGGAAATGTAGTTTTGTCATGCAAGCCAGTCTTAAAATACACAAAACAATACACAAAATATGTATAAACTATATTGTACAGTTAATGCTCACAATAAAAACCTGATTATGATTAATACCAACTAGTTTCCACCATTTTTCTTTAGTTAAAACTTAAGTTCAGAAAGTAAAAGTAAAATTATATGTGGGTAAATGTTGCTATATAGTGATCACGGATATTTTATTGATATATATTATTATTAAATTAAAATATATCATTTTTAAAGATTAAATTTGTTAAATTAAGTTAAAATAAGTTAAGTTAAACCTATCAAATCAAATTAAACGTATTAAATCAAGTTACTAAATTAAGATATTAAATGAAGTTACTAGATTGCATTAAAATAAGTTTAAATAAAATAAAATTAAATTAAACACAATTATTAAATTAAATTAATTAAAATGTAAAAAGCTGACTTAGAACTAAGCTTACCATGGTTGTGGGTTGCAATCATTGGAATCTGTAAAACAAAACATTGAACATTTTGTCATTACAGATTGAATAGAGATATAATACAAAAAACAATCATCTAAAAAAACTCCTCACTGGAGTGAAATCAACACGTCAACAGTTGCAGTATTGTTCCCCTAGTCGCATAGCAGATTATTTTCCCACCTGAACAATCATTCATCACAGTTACGTCTGCCAATGATATCTGAGCTGAACCTATTAAACAGGCACAGACAGAATCTGGGACTATTCAGGGCGTTTTCTGTGTTTATTTTGGAAAGCCTGGAGTTCTGAGGTGCAGATTCTGTGTGGGTCTGCAAACTAAAAGTAAAGGTGATGTGTGTCATTTTTCTATGATAAAATACTTTCTTCTCTGCCAGTGTATTATGCAGAGAAAACTATATATGTAAGCAATTTTGGGATGACACTTGTGGTGTAGAAATGACACACTTCAGCTTTAAAGGGGTGGTAAAACACAATCTTTCGAAGGTACACTGTAACAAGTGTTCATGCTTCGTTTTTTTAAAAATTTTAATTTTTGTTCATATATTTTACCTTTATTCTACACTGCTCTGTCCCTCCTTGTAAAAACGGTCTGATAGTTTCCTGGTTCTATGAAGCCGGTCCCTCAAAAATACACAATTGGCTCAGATTGGTTCGCTGTCCCAGCTGTGTTGTGATTGGCTAACCGCCTAGCACACTACAGCCTACTCTTCTCCACAGCAATAAAAAATGGCCTCGCCCCCCTTATTTAATATTCTCGGAGGAGGGGTTTATGTAAATATTGAACCCACTGATGTCAGCGAGTCTGGAGGAAAAGGCTGTAGTCCTTAGAAAGTGATTTCTTTAAAAGCAAATATCTCCTTTTGCTTTAAACTTTGACTTTGCAGATGTTGTTTCTGCTCAAACAGCAACATTACACACTAACTAAAGTTAGAAAAGTGAAATTTTGTTTAACCACCCCTTAAAGGAACTATCCAATTAGTATATAGTTTGGAAGAGAACCTTAAGCAGCAGTAGGTGAGAGTTGGAAACAGGAGGTAGACAGGTGTCAAGACAGGAAGTAGTAAGGAAGTGGAACAGGAAGTTTTGCCGTACTCTGGCTGCAGGTGAGCCCCTCCCAGCCTTCTTTGCAGACACAGGTGAAGCTGTCACCTGTGACGACACACGTGGCTCCGTTCTCACAGGGGTTCGGCAGGCAGCTGCTGTTCTTGGCTACAGAAAAAAAAAAACTTTCATTATAACGGATTCAGAGCCCAGAGCTCAGAAAAAAGGCCATTCAGGTCATTAGCCGCTCACCTATATTACAGGTAGCGCCTTCCCATCCAAGAGCACACATGCACTTAAACGAGTCGCCTTCGTCAGTACACGTGCCACCGTTGTTACAAGTAGCCTCGTCACATTGGCTCTCGCCTATAAACGACAACAGATCAGCTGTCAGACAAATGGACATTCAGATAAACAATGCACAATGTATTTGTGAAGATTTTTCCACCTGTTTAAAATTGAGCAACATCCTGAATATCATGATTTACTAGATCTGCAATCCTTTTTTTGATCTCAGTGTCAAAAAAAGTTGCGACACTATGAGATACAAGTGTTTTGCAAAAATGACGTTAGAGTCAGAGAGCGTGATTAATTTGTTTATGAGTGAGATCAAACTGTTCATTTAAATGAATCTATTCAAACTCTAATTCAATTATTCATTTGCACCATCACTCAAATGTTCAGGGAATTCATTCATTAAAATAGTTTAAAATAGAGTCGATCAATCTAGCTGTTTAAGTATTATTATAGAAAATGATATAAATTGTTATATAAATTAAAAATAATAGCCTTATTAAAGATTAAATTTATTAAAACATTTAATTCATATATAAAACATATTCCCTAAAGATTGAATTAAAAGTTTAAATATTGTTTTTGTTAACTAAAATATATGCAAAAAAAACTATTTGCAAAGGCATTTTTTTGTTTTCATTTAGTTCAACTTGATGTACTAACGTACTAATCAACCTAAAACCTAAATAGACATTTAATAAAATATTTATATAAAAACTATATCGAAAGAAAAATGACAAAAAACACAAAAAACATTTATTAAAAAAATGATAACAGAAAATACAAAATTGAAACGAAAATTCAAAATCTTAACGATACTAAAATAACACTGAACAAAACAAGCTAGGTTTTTACTGTATCTTAGAGCTTATGTCAAACATTTTGAATCTACTTGACAACAAAATCTCTCTTTTTATTTTATTTTTGTACATCATTTAGTTAGTTAAATGTTCTTAAAGGAGGCGGGGCTTACGTGAATGACAGGTCTTCCCCTTCCAGCCGTTTTCACAATCGCAGTAAAAGTCATTGACCAGATCGCGGCACACTCCTCTGTCCCGACAGGGGTTCATGCTGCAGTCGTCAATGTCTGTTTTGGAAACAATGTTTTAGTGCTAAATATAATTAGAGAAATTAGAGACGTTTGAGGATTGCGCTCCATTGAAGGGAGAGATGCACTCACTGGTCTCACAGTTGGGTCCCTCCCATCCGTCAGCACAGATGCACTGGTAAGTGTTGATATTATCAATGCAAGTACCGCCATTGCGGCAGGGGCTACTCTCACAGTCATTGATGTCTGAGAGGAAAGAGTGAGAGACATTATGTTAAAAAGTCTGTTCTTTCTAATGACAACAACAGATAAGATGGCTGAGCGTTGCGCTTACTCTCATGGCAGTATGTTCCAGTGAATCCGTCCTGACACTCGCAGCTGAAATGGCCACCGGCGTGACTTCGACAGCGGCCGTGAGGACCACAAACACTGGAGGAGATGAGCCGCGTCCCACCAGGGGTGCTGTTAGACGCCACGGCAACTGTGCAGCTGTCAATCACTGGGGGAAAATAAGTTATCAAGAGTCATTTTACACACACGAAGGGACGGCTATACGAACAAGTCTGTGTAAAAATGAAAGCTTGTGCCATCTTGAAAGGTTTTGCAGCTGGAAAACAACGTCAGCTAACAGCTTATGTCCGTTTTTAAAGTTGGTTGTTGCAGATTCTAGGTGGTCTAGATCTAATTTTGACCATGATGGTCTACCAGATAAAAATCAGGTCCACTGACTGGTAGACCAGATGATCAACAATTTAGACCAGCTAGAAACTAATAAAACCATCCAACACTGGTTTTAGTTACAGCAGGGAATATCTTCACATTATACCTAATAGTAAATATTATTATTATCATTATTATTAGTAGTAGTAGTAGTAGTAGTAGTATCCTTATTATTGCATACTAGTTAAGATGATAATGAATAATAAAATAATAATAATAATTATTATTCGTAGTAGTAGTATCATTATTTCATACTAATTAAGATTATAATGAATAACACAATTAATAATTATTATATTTTTTATTCATATACTTATTATTAGTACAGATAATAACTTTTTTATTTATACTAATATTATTATTATTATTATATTATTTAAATATTTTTGCAATTCTACTTGTTTCACAGTAAATAATAATAATAATTAATTATTAATTCTTAATGGCTATGTAGTAAAATAATCATTAATATAATTATTATTATTATTAATAGAATAATAATAATACAGTTAATAATAATGAATAATGTAAATGTATTAATAATTATCAATAATATAATTTCATAACTATTCATAAATATTTTTGCTATTTACTCTAGTTTTAGATCAAAAATATCTAAACAAAATCTAAGTCATTTTAAAAGCAAAAAGTCATCTGAACAATGACCTTTCCAGCCATTTGTGCAATCTGAAATATTTTAGAACTACAAAAATGTCAAAACTACAAAGTTTAGAAAACTAGAAACATTTCCAGGCCTGTAAATTCAAATGTAATTTTTTTTCCAGGTTTTCCATGACCGTGGGAACCCTGCCTCCATCAGAATATCTCTTTCACGATGACAAATATGATGAAAGCATTTAGTGGCATGCTAAGAATTAGCAAAGTCGTCATGTAGTCTGACTAGCGGGGGGTTTTCCCCTCTCTGTAAGCTCACGTCGGGTTAGCATGTGCAGTGTGTAACGATATCTTAGCTGTTACCATGGTAAAACATCCCAGGGGACCAATAGACTAGAGTTAGCGATCACCAACGCTACGGCGTACACAATGGCACGGCATCAAACGCAGCGCGGCCTTGAGATGAGGATAGACTTACGGCCGCACTGACTAAAAAAGACTCGACTTCTATTTCGAGTGCCCATTAAAACCTCAGTATGCACCCGACCAGATAATCTTACAGCCCCACACATGAGGGTCGAGATCTGGAGTCTGAGAGCGCTGATTAGCACTCAATAAAGCTGGGGACATCAGGACCCCTGGAGTCTAACATGGATATCATTCATTGACCATAAACCAAATATCTCAGGTTTGACTCCTGTTACCAACCCTTAAAGGGTTAGTTCACCCAAAAATGAAAATTCTGTCAATAATTCTTCACCATAATGTTGTTTGACACCCGTAAGACCTCCGTTCATCTTCATTGACACCAATGTAATTTCCTCTCTCAAGACCCATAAAGGCACTAAAGACGTCGATACAAAGCCCATCTCACTACAGCGGCTCTACAATCATTTTATGAAGCCATGAGAATAGTGTTTTTGCGCAAAAAAAAACTAAATAACGACTTACACTCGATACAGGGAGTGCAGAATTATTAGGCAAATGAGTATTTTGACCACATCATCCTCGTTATGCATGTTGTCTTACTCCAAGCTGTATAGGCTGAAAAGCCTACTACCAATTAAGCATATTAGGTGATGTGCATCTCTGTAATGAGAAGGGGTGTGGTCTAATGACATCAACACCCTATATCAGGTGTGCATAATTATTAGGCAACTTCCTTTCCTTTGGCAAAATGGGTCAAAAGAAGGACTTGACAGGCTCAGAAAAGTCAAAAATAGTGAGATATATTGCAGAGGGATGCAGCAGTCTTAAAATAGCCAAGCTTCTGAAGCGTGATCATCGAACAATCAAGCATTTCATTCAAAATAGTCAACAGGGTCGCAAGAAGCGTGTGGAAAAACCAAGGCACAAAATAACTGCCCGTGAACTGAGAAACGTCAAGCGTGCAGCTGCCAAGATGCCACTTGCCACCAGTTTGGCCATATTTCAGAGCTGCAACATCACTGGAGTGCCCAAAAGCACAAGGTGTGCAATACTCAGAGACATGGCCAAGGTAAGAAAGGCAGAAAGTCGACCACCACTGAACAAGACACACAAGCTGAAACGTCAAGACTGGGCCAAGAAATATCTCAAGACTATATCTCAAGACAATTTTTCTAAGGTTTTATGGACTGATGAAATGAGAGTGAGTCTTGATGGGCCAGATGGATGGGCCCGTGGCTGGATTGGTAAAGGGCAGAGAGCTCCAGTCCGACTCAGACGCCAGCAAGGTGGAGGTGGAGTACTGGTTAGGGCTGGTATCATCAAAGATGAGCTTGTGGGGCCTTTTCGGGTTGAGGATGGAGTCAAGCTCAACTCCCAGTCCTACTGCCAGTTTCTGGAAGACACCTTCTTCAAGCAGTGGTACAGGAAGAAGTCTGCATCCTTCAAGAAAAACATGATTTTCATGCAGGACAATGCTCCATCACACGCGTCCAAGTACTCCACAGCGTGGCTGGCAAGAAAGGGTATAAAAGAAGAAAATCTAATGATATGGCCTCCTTGTTCACCTGATCTGAACCCCATTGAGAACCTGTGGTCCATCATCAAATGTGCGATTTACAAGGAGGGAAAACAGTACACCTCTCTGAACAGTGTCTGGGAGGCTGTGGTTGCTGCTGCACGCAATGTTGATGGTGAACAGATCAAAACACTGACAGAATCCATGGATGGCAGGCTTTTGAGTGTCCTTGCAAAGAAAGGTGGCTATATTGGTCACTGATTTGTTTTTGTTTGGTTTTTGAATGTCAGAAATGTATATTTGTGAATGTTGAGATGTTATATTGGTTTCACTGGTAAAAATAAATAATTGAAATGGGTATACATTTGTTTTTTGTTAAATTGCCTAATAATTATGCACAGTAATAGTCACCTGCACACACAGATATCCCCCTAAAATAGCTAAAACTAAAAACGAAAACTTTTTTTTGTGTTCATTGAGAACATGGTTGTTGTTCAATAATAAAATTAATCCTCAAAAATACAACTTGCCTGTTAATTCTGCACTCCCTGTATAGCGATGAGCCGATTTCAAAACAAAGATTCGAACGGTCATGAATCAGCGTATTGATTCATGATTTGGATCGCCAATGTCACATGATTTCAGCAGTTTGACACGCATGAATCGATTCACTGATTCATATTCCAAAATTCATGATCTAATTTCAAAACAAAGTTTCGAACGGCTTCATGATTCATGAAAAGTTTCATGAATAGGATCGCCAATGTCACGTGATTTCAGCAGTTTGACACGCGGTCCAAATCATGAATCGATTCGCTGATTCATAACCGTTCGAAACTTTGTTTTGAAATCGGCCCATCGCTATATAAGTCGTTATTTAGTTCTTTTTGTGCACAAACACTATTCTCGTCACTTCATAAAATGATTGTAGAGCTGCTGTAGTGAGATGGGCTTTGTTTCGACGTCTTTAGTGCCTTTATGGGTTTTGAGTGAGGAAATGACATTGGTGTCAATGAAGGCCTTTCTGAGCCATTGGATTTCAACACAAATATCTTCATTTGTGTTCTGAAGATGAACGGAGGTCTGACGGGTGTGGAACGACATTAGGGTGAGGAATTAATGACAGAATTTTTGGATGAACTAACTAGCGGCATCCCGAAATGGTTTCCTTATCTACGAACGACTGGGTGTTAAATGATACGGCCATCTCATCAGTAATATATTCTTGGTCACCTACCTTGACATGGTGTGATGAGGCAGTGGTCTTTGAGTTGGGAGCAGTTTTTGCCTTCATAATCTTCCGGACATTTACAGTAGTAATCCGAGGCCAAACTAAAACACTGTGCTCCGTTCTGACACGGGCCGCTCTCACAGTAGTCTATGTCCAGCTGAAGACAGAATCACACACAGACTCTTACACCTGCTTCAGCCATTTTGTGTGTGTTGATTCAATATAGACATTTATCGATATAACAATGACCACAAACGGTGTTGGCATGGGTGTGTATGGCTCACCTGACACGTGACTCCTGAGAAACCAGGTGGACACAAACACTGGAATGCGTTAAGGCCGTCCTGGCAGCGCCCTCCGTTTAGACAGGGGCGACTCGCGCACTCGTCCACGTCTCGCTCACAGTGTTCACCTGCAAAGCCTGGAGCGCACAGACATCGATATCCACTGACCAGATCCTGAGAGAGACACGCAGAGGGAGAGACATGTTAGGACTGCACGGCATTACCGTATATTCACTGAAGAAAAAGAAAAACAATACTAATCAGTATCAAACAATAATACCATTAATAATAATAATAATAATAATAACAACAATAATATTGTCAAATGCAATATCAATAATTATTATTATTAACAATAACAATAATGTTGACAATTATTGCTAATGATATTTAATAATTATTTATATATTTTCTTAATTCTTACTTGTTGTTATAGAGTAAAATAATAATAATAATTTATCATTCAATTATTATTATTATTAAAATTATTTTTATCATTATTATTATTATTATTAATATATACAGAAGATTAAGATAATTATTGTCAACATTAATTGCAATAATATAAATTATATATTTTCTACATACATACCTGTTAAAGTATAATAATAATAATAATTTAAATAATCATAATGATAATTATTATATTATTATTTAATACAGATTAAGATGATAAATAATAAATTACTGTCAACATTAATAATAATAGTTATTATTTTTCATAACAAAATTTTGAAAATAATTAATATTATTTAATATTTATTTGATGTTCTTGTATATTATTATTTATTATCTTTTATATATTCTTATTCAGTAAAATAATAGTTATATTTATAGTAATAGTAATAATAATAATAATATTTAATAATTATGTTTATATATTCTTAATTCTTACCCGTTACAGTAAAATTCTGATAATTTGTAAATTTTTATAATAATTAATATTATTATTTCATACAGATTAAGATGACAGGTTATTCATAATAATAATAATGATGTTGACCATAACGAATATAATTTAATCATTATTTATAAAAAACATTAATTCTTGTTATGCACTAAAATAATATTAGCAATAATTATTAGTATTATTTGGAAAATTAAATATTATTATGTTAATAATAAATATATTATTATTTCATACAGATTAAGATAATAATTATTGCCAACCTTTTCTTAATTACTTAATAAACATTAGTCATAATAATAATTCTTACTTGCTCTACAGTAAAATGTTTTGGATACGACATTTTTCATAGAATATATCTTGAATCGTATTTATCTTAGCCCACTGACAATTTTTTTTCTTCTTTTAAGCATAAAACCAATAACAATTTTGTGAGGTTTATGCAAAAACAACATCGCCCACCCAGCTAAGGATATTTGATTGTCTTGCAGTCTAAGGGACTAATATCCTAAAGTCCATTACAACATGTTGCATTTGATCAAATCAAACACGGGATTGTCAGTACTGATTAGGACTTTACTCGCTGTGTTTTTATAGCTAACTGGCTCAGACAATGTCCTAATGCTTTCCAGCTGTACAAGTATCCGCCTGGACTACAGCACTGAGAGCGAGTGAGGAAAGTATACAAAAAGAGCAAAAAAAAAACAATGAATAGGAGACAAGGGCAGGAGACAAGAATGTTTATGGTAATCTGATCGTTTTACAAACTCGTTCCGTCTTTGTGACCACTTTGTCTTTATGTACATTCTCCAAAGCATGACTCAGCTTTTGCTATTTTTAAACAAGAATGGATGGAGGTGATAGAAACGGAGCGGTAGACCAGGAGAAAGAGAGTCTGGGGTGCTTTCACCTCTGCCAAAACCAATGGAGCCCTTACCTTACACACCCCTCCGTTAAGACACTGTCCATGGCAGTCGTTGACATCTGCGGGGGGTAATCCATCAAAATATCAGTTCACATTTCATAAATCATGCCAAGAAAGCAACATTAGGCTCCGTATCAGGCCCAGATCAATGCACACTTTTTTTTGCATTTCCCGCACACTGATTTTAGGGCACAAAATGCTGGGTTTAATCAAGGTAAAACATGCGAGACAGAGAAGGCTAAGAGTACAAGACTCTTTTAGCAGCTGAACGCTAATAGAATTAGCCATAATACTGAATAAACTAACAGACAAAGCAGTTTATAGGTGGTTGCAAAGTCTCTAGTTATTGCTCAGGCTCCTCCTTTAATGTAAGTGTACAGGAATTCATCAGATTGAAAATTATAAGTCTGGCTCTGGTCACTGTAAAAAAACAAAAACATGTCTCAACCCCCTGCACAAATGTGAGATGTTATCATTCATGTCTTTACTACAGATTGATCAAATGTCCTGCTGGGATTAGTAGGAAAACTAGAATGATGACTCAGCGATTTGGCGAATCAGTTTTTGGAGCGGATTCATTTCAAAGAACTTGCGTTTTGTCCCACTAAACCACTGCTCGCTGGAAAAGTAGGACAAAAATGATGGACAGTTTTTCTAAACAATTTTTCTAAACTCACAAACATATTTCAGCAATATTAAGTGTTATTTTGAATAATTTATTTACTATTATAGTATTTAATATTTTTAATTAGCTTTAATTTTTTTTATTTTAGCTTGTCATTTTAGTACTTAAACCTAACTAACTTAAACTTCATTATTTAAACTTTTCAAATTTTCATTAAAATTTTGTCCGTAGTTTTTCCTCTTTGTCGCTGTCTCTGTTCGAAAACTGCAATTGCAATTATTTACGGAATTATCAATTTTTCCGTGAGCACATGGCGGAGGAATGTTTTAAGGAGAATGTCTAGCTGTCAGTCACCGCGCCGGTGTGAACTGTCATTCAGAAACACAGACGCTACTGTTTAAAAGTATGACCCGACATAAGAATGTCATCTGAACAAGTAAGTAGATAACAAACACTTTTGTTCTGACCAACTAAGGGGAAAAAAAACATTCCAATAAATCGCGATGATTAAATCAAACAATTGTTTTCACGTCAAACCGTGCAATTTGTACTTTTTCAAATTTGTTAATGTTAATGTTAATAGCATTGCGTGAATAAGTTTAATGTGTATAAGGGCTACCGGTAGTTCATTTCTAATCGTCATATACCAACAAATTAATGTGAAGAGGTGAATTGCTTCCTCTCAGAGCTAGCACAAAATAATTGATGTTTACAATAATGAGTTATATTGATGAGTTTTATTACCATAAAACGAGAAAGGCACAACAAAGAAAACTCCATAACTGTGTGAATTAAGCAAACAAGTGTGCTACTGTTACATAGCCTAATTCAACCATTGAAATGTCCAATCCGATAAACGGTTGTCTTTCAAACTCCCTCTGCACTCGATTGGATAGCGCTACAACCAACCAGAGCAACGAAGGTGAAGCAGAGCTAGTTGACAGATTAAACATTCGCCGTATCCGGTCGGCAAAACTCGAACACATCTTCCCTTTTTAAGAATGACTTCCGTGCCGTTCTTTGTTCTTTTCTCAGAGAAAAGCTTAACTCCAAGTCTTCCAGAGTCGCGGTCAAAGCTGATTCGAAAGACCGCCGTTCGCCAGTTTCTGTGTTTACTAGAAGCACGCAAACGCAACTCGGCCGTCATTATGTTAAGCACCGCCCACCGACTCTATACACGATGTGATTGGCCCGACCAGAGTTTGGCGTATACAGCTCAGAAGGGTATTGAGAGTTGCTAGACGACACTCGCAGCAGATTAGATTTGCTGCCGTTAGGGTGCGTCTACATTTCTAGGCTAGTAAATCGAGCTACGGTAAGCAGATAGTTTTGAACACATGCTGGTTATGTACTTGCTCAAATTCATTTTGGATCATTTTTAACCCAAAAAAGTTACGGACAGCAGCTTTAAGTTAAATTTACTTATCTAACATTATATTTTATTAATATAATTTAATATATTTTATTTCAGTTTTATTACAATTATTTTTTTTAGTTAACAATAACAACACTAAGTATTAACACATCTACCCAACATTTCTATGCGATATAGAAGCATCTTGATATAATTGTGCTGCTTTATTTGGAAATACTCTTGTTGACCATGAACACAATCCTCATCTTTTAGAGCTCCTCAAGGCCGTTCACACAGAATGCGTTTTTCCTATTGCTACTTTTCCATTGTTTTTTAATGTAATCGCACTAGACGGGCGTCTTTAACCATTGGGCTCGTGTCTCACCCATGACCGGGCGTTGTAAAACCGCGACACTCAAGTTAAAAAAACGTAAACTTAAAAAAAATCGTGCCGTTTTAACAGCAAAACTGCGTTCTGTGTGAACCGGTCCTAAGAAGTCATGAAAGACTTACTGATGTCACAGTTTTGTCCTGTCCAACCAGGGAGGCACTCGCAGAAGTATCCGCCAATCAGATTCCGGCAGGAGTGGGCATTGATGCATGGGCTTTCCTCACACTCATTAGCATCTGGGCCAAAAATGACAACAAAAATCAGCACGAGCGGAGTCTATATTACAATCAGACAGATACACATACAGCCAAAAGTTTCTGAAGAATTTGCCCAATTATGTGTGTGTGTTTTAATGGACTGTAAATGCACTCTAGTATGAAACAGCGGTGGGGTCTCATGGTGGTCTGTTACTTAAATTCTTCCAAAGCGGACTCGGTTACCACGGAAATTGGATTTTTGGACAAACACAGGCTGACTCAAAGAAAGAGAGGGGAAGGCGCAGTGCTGGAGAGGAGGCACAGAGAGGGGTAAAAAAGAGACACTCACCAATGAGACACGTCTTTCCGGTCCACTGCACCGGGCAGATGCACTTAAAAGCGTCCACCAGGTCCACACACACGCCGCTGTGATTGCACGGGTTTGGACTGCAGTCATCTTCATCTGAGGAAGAGGGAAAACCCAGAGGAAATTGGCATCATATTTTAAGAGACGTCTAAAGGTCTGAGTTATGTTTCATTTAAAGGGTTAGTTCACCCAAAAAGGAAAAATCTCTCATTAATTTCTCACCCTAATGTCATTCGACACTCGTAAGACCTCCGTTCATCTTCAGAACACAGATGAAGATATTTTTGTTGAAATCTGATGGTTTAGAAAGGCCTTCATTATAACGACTTATATAGTGATGGGCCGATTTAATAACAAAGATTCAAACGGTTATGAATCAGCGAATCGATTCATGATTTGGATCGCCAATGTCACGTGATTTCTGCAGTTTGACACGCGATCCGAATCATGAATCGATTCACTGATTCAAAACCGTTTGAATCTTTGTTTTGAAATCGGCCCATCACTATATAAGTCGTTATTTAGTTCTTTTTGTGCACAAACACTATTCTCATGGCTTCATAAGATGATTGTAGAGCCGCTGTAGTGAGATGGGCTTTGTTTCGACGTCTTTAGTGCCTTTATGGGTCTTGAGAGAGGAAATGACATTGGTGTCAATGAAGGCCTTTCTGAGCCATCAGATTTCAACACAAATATCTTCATTTGTGTTCTGAAGATGAACAGAGGTCTTACAGTTGTCGAACGAAATTAGGGTGAGGAATTAATGACAGAATTTTTGGATGAACTAACCCTTTAATGTTCTCTTCCAAACGATATACTAATTGTATAGTTCCTTAAAGCTGCACTGTGTGACATTTTCTTACGGGTGTGGAACGACATTAGGGTGAGGAATTAATGACTGAATTTGGCTTACTGATATTGCAGGACGGTCCTGTCCAACCTGGCGCACACTGGCACTCAAATTCCTGACTGGACTCCACACAACTGCCTCCGTTCAAACACGGCTCAGACAGACAGGCGTTATCCGCTGATATAGAGAACCAGAGAGAGAGATGTTATAATGTCGTGCTTACACACAATCAAAGCAAAACTGAGACAGAACAGTGTTTTATGAAGGAATGCATAAAATACACAGACATTCTACCCCAAAATAAAACACATGGACCACACATTGGCCAAACAATGACAAACTCTCCTTCTGTTCAAGCAGCACTAGGCCTGTTTCGTGTCATTTTATGGCTCCACGCTCTCTTTCTACACACGTAATAGAGTTATTTAAAAGCAAATCAATATTTCATGTCTATTTATTTCATTAGTTAGTAGCCACTTCAGTTCAGTTGCTATTGTTCTAGTAGCACTAAACTATTAAAAATCTTTATTGTTAATATAAAAAAAAAAAAATTAGATAAATATTAGATGATAAATTCAAGTTTAAAGTGTTTAAGTTAAGCTTAAATAAGTACTAAAGTTATTAAAACTAAAGCGAAAATAAATGAAAGCTAAATAGAGATGGAATGAAAATATAGAAAATAAACATTTACAGGGTTAGTTCACCCAAAAATGAAGTTGATGTCATTAATGACTCTCCCTAATGTCGTTCCACACCCGTAAGACCTCCGTTCATCTTCAGACACAGTTTAAGATATTTTGGATTTAGTCCGAGAGCGTATGCAAGTGTATGCACACTATACTGTCCATGTCCAGAAAGGGAATAAAAACATCATCAAAGTAGTCCATATGAGACATCAGTGGGTTAATCAGAATCTCTTGAAGCATCGAAAATACATTTTGGTCCAAAAATAACAAAAACTACGACTTTATTCAGCATTGCCTTCTCTTCCGGATTTGTTTTCAATCCTCAAATAAAGATTCAAACGGTTTTGTATCAGCGGATTGATTCATGATTCGGATCGCGTGTCAAACTGCTGAAATCACGTGACATTGGCGATCCGAATCATGAATCAATCCGCTGATACAAAACCGTTTGAATCTTTATTTGAGGATTGAAAACAAATCCGGAAGAGAAGACAATGCTGAATAAAGTCGTAGTTTTTGTTATTTTTGGACCAAAATGTATTTTCGATGCTTCAAGAGATTCTAATTAACCCACTGATGTCTCATATGGACTACTGTGATGTTTTTATTCTGGACATGGACAGTATAGTGTGCATACACTTGCATACGCTCTCAGACTAAATCTAAAATATCTTAAACTGTGTCTGAAGATGAACCGAGTCATTAATGACATCATTTTCATTTTTGGGTGAACTAACCCTTTAATTATAGAGTTATCATGATTAAACTGACTTTTTTACATCATCTTCAGCCGTTTTCTAATCTATGCATATGGAAGTCTTCTGTGTTTGGAAAGCTTTACTGAAAACTGCAGTTCACCAGTTCAGAAATCACGGGGCATTTTGCTAAGCTTTTGTTAACCGAGGGGGGTGAAGTTTAGCAAAGGGTCAGCTGAATGTTAAATTGACAGAGAGAAGAATCAGTATCAGTTTTGTTGTATCAAAATCATATTCTCTTAAGAGTTCACAGGCAGTCAGGCAGGGTCACGTCTTGGTTTTCCCCCTTTCAATCTCCCAGTCACTCCCTCTCTTCGGTCTATCGCTCTTTATCAGATCAGTCAGTGGACGGGAAAGCCCCTTTGGCCTTTCTCACACCGAGCAGAGACCACCAACAAAAACAGAGGAGTGTAGCGAAAGGCTGTGAGCATTTATTTCCAATAAGACACGACAAGAAACAGGGTAAACAAAGAACCGACGCACACCAGAACAAAACGAAAACAGCAGAACAAGAAAATCTCTCTATTATTGAGTCCAGGATGGCCTGGTGAAGTGTGTTTGACAGGAGACACATCATGCCAAACCAACCAGAGATATTTTTCCAACAAACATATGCGATAGAGCGTGCACACTATGTGATGGATTTTTTCTGCTCAAATCAAATTAATGCACACTGCATTCTTTGGCTTGGCCGGGACACTGACTGCTTGATTGGTATTTCAAGTGTGTGCGTGCATTTTTGGCAGGGCATCTTCTCTCTTTTACCGACTGAACAAATCTCAGACAGATCACAGAATCCAGGATGAATCGAAAAAGAGAAATATGCAACACTGACAAGCAGGGTCCAAAATGAACCCTCACCAAGTGCCAAATGTGAGTAAAAACTGGCTTAGACGAGTAAATATAATTGAGTTTCTTGCCAGTTGGACGGTATGAACGGCAACATGATACATGCTTAATTCGACGACTTGATGATAAGCAACACGAGCGATTCGTATCAAAAACATACAAATCATGCACTCAAGAACACATCTGTCAAACCATTGATGAACAACTTTCTTCTCTTTGGAAAATTCGAATCAATCAGTATTTTATCCAGGCTACTTTTTCTCCTAGCCTAGAAATAGGAGAAATCTAGAAATCTAGAAATCTAGACGCACCCTAGCGGCAGCAAATCTAATCTGCCGCGAGTGTCGTCTAGCAACTCTCAATACCCTTCTGAGCTGTATACGCCAAACTCTGGTCGGGCCAATCACATCGCGTATAGAGTCGGTGGGCGGGGCCATAATGACGGCCGAGTTGCGTTTGCGTGCTTCTCGTAAACACAGAAGCTGGCGAACGGCGGTTTTTCGAATCAGCTTTGACCGCGACTCTGGAAGACTTGGAGTTAAGCTTTTCTCTGAGAAAAGAACAAAGAACGGCACTGAAGTCATTCTTAAAAAGGGAAGATGTGTTCGAGTTTTGCCGACCGAATACGGCGAATGTTTAATCTGTCAACTAGCTCTGCTTCACCTTCGTTGCTCTGGTTGGTTGTAGCGCTATCCTATCGCGTGCAGAGGGAGTTTGAAAGACAACCGCTTATCCCGCCCCTCGGATTGAGCTGTCAATGGTGAGTTTCCAGACCAAACATCTTGATGTTGGTCTGGCTTGTCAGGCTATTTTTCTCCATGAATGTGGAATATTCCTCTCATCAAATACATACACTAGTGTCCAAAAGTTTGGGGCTAGTTTTTCTTTTTTTTCTAAATAATTAATACTTTTGTTCAGCAAGGATGTATTAAATTGATTAAAATTGACAATAAAGACATTTATAATGTTTCAAAAGATTTCTACTTCAAATAAATGCTGTTCTTTTTCTTCAAATAAACTTAATATTCATCAGAGAAATCAAGAATCCTGAAAACATGTGTCATGGTTTTCTTAAAAATATGAAGCATCATATTAAACTTTCCAACATTGATAATAAAATATATTGTTTGTAATATTTCACAGTAATACTGTTTTTACTGTATTTATAAATAAATGCAGCCTTGGTGAGCAAAAGAGAGTTCTTTCAAAGATATTTTAACAATCTTAACGACCCCAAACTTTTAAACTGCAGTGTTAATATGGAGAAATAATACTCTAAGAGCCAGATGTCTAATAGCTGGCGCCAGCGCAAACCCTTTTTTGGCATTAAAAAAACTACTATCAGGATATTACTAAAGACCAACTGTGAAAAATTAGTGCTGAAAAGGCGTGGACAGGGTTATTTTGCAGCTGACCGTAGTCATATGCATTTGTAGGAGTTTCCCTTTCAGAAACAAAATTAATGGGAGGAGAGTATTTAAATAGTACATTATGCAAGGTGATTTACTAAGGTTTGCGGTCGTCAATTTACTGGTATTTGCTAAATTATTAACCGCCAAAAAAGCATGTCTTAAACCAGATGAATCTAAACTATTGTGTTGGTCATTATGGTAATGATCCGGCTGCGTCTGCTTTAATGTGTGTGTCGTCAGTAGATCACGCGCAGAACTTTCCACTCCAGTCTGCGTTTTTATGGGATTGCGCTCTCACATTAATTTGCCCTGTTTAGTAAATCTGGCCCTAAATGAACGAAGCTGAGCTCATGTCACAAAGTTCAATCAGGAGTCCATGCTACTCCCAGTCCTTGTCCCCACGCCCATCCTTTTCTTTTTTTATACCGAATGCTTACAGTGGACATCGCTCATGTGAGGTGTGTCTGTGTGTGTGTGTGTGTGTGTGTGTGTGTGTGTGGGCTGGTAATCACTACGTTATGGGGACAAAATGTCCCCACAAAGATGGCAATATCCGAAATCCTTGTCCTTGTGGGGACATTTTTTGGTCCCCATGAGGAAATCTTATAAATCATACAGAAGGAGTTTTTTTGAGAAAGTAAAAATGCAGAATGTTTTTGGTTTAGGGACAGGGGCAGTGTAGGGGGATAGAAAATACGATTTGTACAGTATAAAATCCATTACGCCTATGGAAAGTCCCCATAAAACATGGAAACACTACATCTGTGTGTGAGGTATGTGAGGTGTGTGTGTGTGTGTGTGTGTGTGTGTGTGTGTGTGTGTGTGTGTGTGTGTGTGTGTGTGTGTGTGTGTGTGTGTGTGTGTGTGTGTGTGTGTGTGTGTGTGTGTGTGTGTGTGTGTGTGTGTGTATGTGTGTGTGTGTGTGTGTGTGTGTGTGTGTGTGTGTGTGTGTGTGTGTGTGTGTGTGTGCACCCACCTCTCTCACAGTTCTGTCCAGAGTAGCCATCAGGACAGGCACAGTGGTATTTGTCTGGTCCGGTGTTACTGCAGGTGCCGCCATTGAGACAAGGCTGCCGCGTGCCACAGGTGTTCAAGTCTAAACCAGATAAAACAACTCAACAAATGAGCAAAGCTGAACAGAACAGAACAGAACAGAACAGAACAGAACAGAACAGAACAGAACAGAACAGAACAGAACAGCATAGAATAGAATAGAAAAGAATAAAATAGAACATAACTGAATAGAACAGAATAGAACAGAATAGAACATCATAGAATAGAATAGAATAGAATAGAATAGAATAGAATAGAATAGAATAGAATAGAATAGAATAGAATAGAATAGAATAGAATAGAATACCTTTGTCACAGAGCTGCCCTCCCCAGTTGGTGTCACACAGGCATTGCCAGGGTTCTCCGCATGTGCCGTGCACACAGCCAGGATGTGGAATACACTGGTCACAGTACTCTCCCTGCCAGCCGTACAGACACCTGTGAAGAGCAGAACATCACCTCTGAACAGAAGACACACACCTTTCATAACACTGACGTAATGCGGCTCTGTTGCAATTCCTAGTGAGCTGCCGACATAGAAAGGATTTCAGATATTATACTTCAATGCTTTTTGCATTCGCTCGCAAACGTTCACGTTCGAGAAACTTTTGCGAGTGAATGCAAAGGCATCAAAAAAATGTTTTCTCCCATCTCATATTTTTTCCATCACCATGTGAGTTTAGGAGTTCCTCAGAATGCATTATTCATTATCTGTGCCTTTCTGAATTAGGTATTTGGCTCTGAGCACATCCCTAATAATGAGTAGGCCAAAAAAAGGCTTTGTTTGGGTCTACTTATAAGGCTGTATGCTTTTTAGTTAGCATGCTTTCTTTATTTGGACAATAGACAGCGAGTCAGCTCACCTGATTTTGGAACAGAGTCATTAAGAGAGTTTTCTATGTAAATAAATGCTGTAAGTTACCTGCAGTCTCCAGGCACTTTACAGGAGCCATGCTCTGTGCTACAGCCCTGCTTACAGATCGCTGAGAAAACAAGAGAGAAAGAGGAATATGGTTACTGCTATCAGCTCCATCTGTGTGATCTCAGCAATTCTCTCTCATCACGCCACTTCAGCCGCTCTGAACACCATCACACACACTCTGCCAACATGATGTCATTTCTCCTCCCCTCTACTCATGTTTCTTCATGCGGGAATGACTGATGGAATAAACACTATTACAGAGATAAAATCCAGCCTAATACTGTCGCAAACCCACACCGTATCAAACACTAACACACACTGGCCGTCAGACAGGATGCTGTGTGTTTGTGTGTGTGTGTGTGTGAGACAGAGAGAGCCAAAGCTTTGTAGTGATAGTGACATTCTCAAATAAAGATATCCCCGGAGGTCAGTCTGACCAAGCCTGAATACAATTCCCACACTTTATAAACAATTCTCTTAAAAAAATAAACGTTTGCAACCGAGTAAAAAAGTCATAAATTGTTACAAATGTAAAAATTTACATTCAGTACATAAAATGTACATTACTTTACATAAACATAAAGTTTATTAATTGTATTTCAATTTTTTTACAAATAAACTATATTATATATTTCAAAATAAATATATTTCAAATAAATGCTGTTATAAAACTTTAATGAACTTTCTATTCATCAAAACAACTTTTTTTCCACATTGATAACAATCATAAATGTTTCTTGAGCATCAAATCATCATATCAGAATGATTTCTGAAGGATCATGTGGCACTAAAGACTGGAGTAATGATGATAAATTCAGCTTCAATCAAATAAATAAATTAGGTTTTAATTGATATATTCAAATAGAAAAGAGTTATTTTAAAATGTAATAATATTTCACAGTATTGCTGTTTTACTGTATCTTTGATCAAATAAACACAGGTCTATTCTGCCCCTAAATGTTTGAACGGTAGTGTACATCTAGCATAATCCATAAATATGTCGAATGACCACTATCAATGCCCCGCCCCCTTACCAGTGTTGCATTCTGGGCCAGCCCATCCCTCCAAGCAGGTCTTGTTGCCATTGTGATCACAGGTATAGTGGCCGAAGAAGTCATCTCTGGGCCGACAGAACTTATTGCAGCCGAAGCCGAAATAATGCTCGTCGCAGGTCACCCGAATCTGGTACTGGAACTGAGCCACGGGGCCGTTGTGCTTCAGAAGCTGCCACTGACGGTTTGGGTTGATCATGCCCGACTGGACCGCTTTCTCTATTACTTGTCCATTAATGCCTACAGGAGAGAGAGAGAGAGAGAGAGAGAGAGAGAGAGAGAGAGAGAGAGAGAGAGAGAGAGAGAGAGAGAGAGAGAGAGAGAAAGAGAGAGAGAGAGAATTAGAGCAGCTGTGGTTTAATTACGCTTGTGTTCGGTGAAACTACACCACTATCTTACACAACTCTGACACGCACACACACAGTGTGTTTGCAACAAGCGGATTTGTGTGTACTGGCTTTAAGGTGAAAGCTTTCTGATATGGTATGACCCCATGTAACACAAAAGGAGAGTTTAGGCTGAATGTCTATAATACACAACAAAAATGGAGGATTTACAGTCCACATAATGATAAAAAGCACAATTAAAGTATTTAATTAACATAGTTAAAGTCTTTTGAACAGCTCAGCATGACAGATATAATCCAAAATGTTATCCTTTGATCCTTTTTGGAGCTTGATAGTATAAATCGCCAACTAATTTTGTTGTTTGGAAATAGCAGCTCAAAGACTCTGCTTAAAGCGGCCCTATTTTTACAAAGTCTTCAACATATTTCGTTTTTGGAGTCCATAAAACAGGTATTCATGCTTGAACGTTAAGGCACGACTGCACTGCACGGCGAGCTGGCGGCGATCTCACAACACAAAGACTGGAGCTTTCAATTTTGCTGCTATAGCTTCAGATGCAAAAAATAAAGACAAAAATATGTGTGCAAATGATTTGTTGAAAAGCAGAGAACAGTAACCATTCCTTTCAACAGAAACAACCAGAGGGAGAGAGAGAGACTGTGTGCGTGTATGTGTGTGTGTGTGTGTGGTGTGTGTGTGTGTGTGTGTGTGTGTGTGTGTGTGTACGCTGTATGTTTCCAGCCACTGTGCTATAGCCTAATAATACTCGTAGATCGAGTCTGTGATGTGGTTGTGCTTGTGCATGATTTGGCAATAGGGGACAGTCATACGCTAAGCCCCCATAAGCATGCTTAAAACGATCGTACGGTCAGGAGGTGCTCTTAACGTGCTCGGCTCGTTTCGTTTCGTATTTCCTCTCACACGCTGCAAGCCACGACCATACGAGCATCCATAATGTCTACACGATTTCTCCCGAGAGAAAAAAATCGTCTGCGAGTTCGTACGACTTCAAAAATTGCACCCTATATTAACTGAGACTTTCAACGCACTACTAACTAACTCAACCAGGCGTCTCCCCTTTATTTGCATGTGTCTTGGATGGGAATTATTGAAATGGGCAATATTGTGACGTGTTCGTTCCTGGGAGAAAACTTGAGACTATAATGGAAGCGTTTCAGGGAGTGACATTGATATAAGAGAATAACTCCCACTGGAGTGACTTTGTGCTTTGCGTAACTTCTTCATGCTCAAACAGCAACATCACACACTACAATACAAAACAGATTTTTTCTTTAATATCTGTTTTATGGTGTTCATGTGTAACATGAGGATGAAAAAGTAAATAATGATTTTTTTAGGGTGAACTGTCTCTTTAAGAGCGGTGTACTATATTCTTTGTTTACTATTGTTTTTATGTGCAGAGAAATACCGTAGTAATTTTTTCAGGGCAGGCCAGTATCCAGCACAGCGGTGAGGTATTTGGTCGAAGGGCTATAAATTGTGAGAGGAGCGTGTGAAGTGTGTGCGGCTCGTGGTTTAGGGGAACAGAACTAACTGTCCTGACCCAAACCTGTCCTTCAGAAATACATGGAAAGGCATCAGTGTCAGGCTGCCAAACCTGAGATCTCACTGTTACCTCTGCTCGCCGTTTACCTGAGAGCGAGACGGACCCTCACACGAAACATCACACCATTGTGCAAGAGGGAAAGCTGTCATCGAAAATAACATTTACATATATAAAATGAAGGAAAATAACAGCAAATAGTATGCACCGTTTATTAATTATGCACAGTATACTATATACTGCAGAATTAGTATGAGTATTATTATTAGCATGAGAATTAGTGAGTACTTCACCTTGAAAACTTGAAAAATTAAATAGCAAATAAAATAGTGCTGTTTCATTTACTAGTGTGTGTGTGTGTGTGTGTGTGTGTGTGTGTGTGTGTGTGTGTGTGTGTGTGTGTGTGTGTGTGTGTGTGTGTGTGTGTGTGTGTGTGTGTGTGTGTGTGTGTGTGTGTGTGTGTGTGTGTGTGTGTGTGTGTGTGTGTGTGTGTGTGTGTTAATGAACTGTGTGCACTACAGAAGCTGGACCAGTGCTAAAGGCTACTTGACATGTTGGTGTTAAATACAAGTAAATATTTGCACTCCTGTTCATACTGAATGAAATAAATAATGAACACACATATTACACACGTTATCTTTGTTTGTGTACAAAGCTATCAAAATTAATAACCCAAATTTCAAACTTTTTCAATGCTCTCATTGTGTGCATATCTCATGCTTATAAAAAATGTGTTTAAAAAGACTGATGAATGCAAGCAGGTGCAGGCAGCGGTTTGGTAACAGGATGTGTTTGCCAGCCATCCACAACACACACACACACACACACACACACACAGACGCACGCAAATACACACAAACAGCATGCAGCTTTTACACACATCTCATTGTCACTCTCTGACTGTTCTCTCTTCAAACGTACAGAACAAAGTGTGCATGTGTGTGTGTGTGTGTGTGTGTGTGTGTGAAATACTTACTGCCAGTGCTTGAGTCATTGTTGAAATCCAAAGCCTCCACAATCAACGTATATGACCTCTGAAAGAAAGAAAAGACATATGAAAACATCAATACACACTCCCAAGAAATCACCTAAAATCTTCACATGTTCATCTTATTTTCATTCACAATGATCCAGTGTAATACAATAAGGACGACCCAGTGGCCTGCAGTTAAAAATAATAAACCGCTGATCATATAATAAATATTCCACCAAAAGGTTTTCACTAATTGTAGAGCTAAATGGTTAATTATCTGCAGGAAACCAATCACAATTAAATATGCAAATTATATACCTTAATTTCAGAATATTCTACAAATTTAAGTCTATAGGATTTAAAAGTTTAACATTTAAAAAGTACCACAAAAAGGTTAACATTTAAAAGTATACTTTAATATTAAAGTATAAAGTTTACAAAAACCAAACACAGTTACACTACCTTTCAAAAGTTTGAGGTTAGGATATTGTATTAGGTGTATAGGATATTCATCATCAAGGCTGCATTTATTTAATCAAAATACAGGAAAATAAACAGTAATATTGTGAAATATTATTACAGTTTAAAATACCTGTTTTCTTTTGTAATATATTGTAAAATGTAATTTATTCTTGTGATTAAATCTACCTTTTCATCATTCCTCCAGTCTTCAGTGTCACATGATTCTTCAGAAAGCATTTTGATATGATATTTTGATGCTCCAGAAACATTTATTATTATTAGCAATGATGAAAACAGTTGTGCTGCTTCATCATTTTGTGGAAACTGATACTTTTTTCAGCATTATTATGAAACATTTTCAAAAGAACAGCATTTGCTGTAAACATATTTTGTCTTCACTCTTCACTCTCATTATTCAGCAATTGAATGTGTCCTTGCAGAACAAATTTTTTATGAAATTGATGTCATTAATGACTCACCCTAATGTCGTTCCACACCCGTAAGACCTCCGTTCATCTTCAGACACATTGTCTTCTCTTCCGCATTTGTTTTCAATCCTCAAATAAAAATTAAAACGGTTATGAATCAGCGTATCGATTCATGATTCGGATCGCCAATGTCACGTGATTTCAGCAGTTTGACACGCGATCCGAATCATGAATCAATCCGCTGATTCATAACCGTTTGAATCTTTATTTGAGGATTGAAAACAAACCCAGAAGAGAAGACAATGCTGAATAAAGTCGTAGTTTTTGTTATTTTTGGACCAAAATGTATTTTCGATGCTTCAAGAGAGTCTAATTAACCCACTGATGTCTCATATGGACTACTCTGATGATGTTTTTATTCCCTTTCTGGACATGGACAGTATAGTGTGCATACACTTGCATACGCTCTCAGACTAAATCTAAAATATCTTAAACTGTGTCTGAAGATGAATGGAGGTCTTACGGGTGTGGAGCGACATTAGGGAGAGTCATTAATGAAAGAAATTTAATTTTTGGGTGAACTAACTCTTTAATAAGCCTGAAACTATCTATGAAACAAAGTTTGAATGCATTCAATGCATTGGAGTTGAATTAACGCTGAACGTTTATACACTGGGTTTATAACAAACATTTCCAGAATGTGTGAGGAACATTAATACACACTAATGATTGATCACTCTTTGCTTTATCAGAAGACATCACTGAACTACTTTCACTATCTCGATTAAAGATAAGTAACAGGACAGACAGGAGAGTAAAAGAATGCATGAGAAAATCTTCAAAACAATGTTTGAGGAAAAAAAACTGAAACTAACAGAAACTGTTTTGAGAAAGATTCTCAGAATATGAGTCTGATTCTGAGAACAGAAAGCAGAAACATTCACTCTGTCAGTGAGATGATGACCTCACGTCACACACACACCAACAATGCCAGCTCTTCCTGCCTCTGCAGTCTGAGGGATCTATGGGCCTTTATGAGCCCTAATCTACACACACACACACACACAAGCGAAGGTAAATTCAGACGAGTGTGTGTAGATTAGGCTGGAGCTGTACGCATACAGGCCATACAAAGTTCAAACTCATACAGAAAGACACTGGATTCATCTGCAAGTGACACCTCAGTGATTTGAACTGGAGACGGTCTGAGAAAGACATGAAGAACCTCTCGAACAGCACTCTCTTCACACACTCACAGAGATATTTGTTTGACCATATTCAATATTTATATATCTCTATGTGTATGCATTTAATCTGTAATGACTTAAAGGTCCCGTTCTTCGCGATTCCATCTTTCCAACTTTAGTTAGTGTGTAATGTTGCTGTTAGAGCATAAATAATACCTGTAAATAGGGATGGGTATCGTTAAGGTTTTAACGGTATTACTACTCTTACCGATACTGCTTATCGGTCCGGTACTTTAACGGTATTCTTATCGGTACTTTTTGAGATTTTATATATATATATATATATATATATATATATATATATATATATATATATATATATATATATATATATATATATATATATATATACGCACACACACACAATTAACAAAAATACACAGCCTACACATGCAGTGCTTTCATTTCAGGAAGAATTCTACTAATCAAATGTAAAATAACACTGTTCATCATAAATAGCCAAATTAATGCTTATTAAAGCTGAAGTTATTCATGCAAGAGCTGTGAGTGATTTTCTCTTTGCATTTGGTTGTTTAATTCGCAGTAATTCGTCAGCATGTTTATTTACACTGCTGCCTCTTTAAGACAGACGTGCAGATCTATAGGCGACTGATAATAGGCAGATGGACTATATTTTCTCCTGACTATATCCATAATAACTACGTCCATTTTAGACACAAATTGTGTTGTGTTTAAGAGACTCTCCAAGCCGTTCATTTTGCCATAGATGTTTGTGTACATTTGATCGTTTAGACGCGAGTGTGAAAACGAAAGTGTAATTTGCTCGTCTCGTTTGCGGCTGTTTCAGAGCGCGCGCGTCGACTTGGGAACAATCTCTTGCGCACATTTTTGTGCATTTAATCGCTCTTTTTATTATTAAACGCGTCCCACAATTTACCAACAGTGGCTAGACTGTATTTTACAACTATCACTGATCGTGCTGATTCTGTCATTACGTTTGAGTTTGGAGAAATGACAGCGTAGGCTACTGCTGCAAAGGGAATTAAGTTGGGCTAGACATAAATATTATTATTATAATCTATGGAAGACAAAATCTAAAATAAAAGCAGACTATCACAGATCTAAAGTGTAACCAGGCTACGTTTGAATGTTTGGTTCTGTCCTCGGCTGTCGTTTGCGGAGCTCTCTCTCTCTCTCTCTCTCTCTCTCTCTCTCTCTCTCTCTCTCTCTCTCTCTCTCTCTCTCTCTCTCTCTCTCGTCACGTGTATTTTCAAAAGTACCGACAGCAGAACCGATAACGTCCGAGCTTATCGATACAACGGTCTTTCAAAATTCAGCCCCGGGGCCCGTTTAATACCGGTTTTCGGTACCCATCCCTACCTGTAAAATTATAAAGCTCAAAGTTCAATGCCAAGCGAGATATTTTATTTAACAGAAGTTCCCTTTCAAAGCCTACAGCGAACGGTCGGTTTGGACTACACCGCTGCACTTCCTGCAGGACTGACGTCACTAGAACCGTTTGTTCCTCCGCCCACAAGTACACGCAAAATAGGGGGCATGGTCTCGTTGCTCTCCCACGTGGAGAACAAGGGGGTAATCTAGCGCTCGGAAAGCGTTCCACCCCTAGGGGCTGCCATTGCTAACCAAGCCATCACCTGCTGTTAGCATCCCATTGACTCCCATTCATTTTTGAGTCACTTTGACAGTGAATAACTTTACATCTGAGGCGTTTAAAGACTCCATTTGTCCATTGTTTATTTCTAAAGAAACACGACAATGTATAAAAGGCTCCATTACCTTGTATCTTACACTATCGCCCCGCAGAAGCTGTTTTTGTAAAAATAGGCTAACGATTGCGTCATAACCAACGCGACCCTGTCGCACAGTTGAGAAATTACCGTATAGACCTGAGGAGACGCTCGCAGGCAATCTTTTACTGTCTATGAGACAGTCGGGGGGACGTGGAGACATAAAGTCTGATAAAGTCAAGGGGGAAGAATGAGGAGAAGCCCATAGTGAGCCAAAAGCAACGGGAGCAAATATTTAAACATTGCGATTCAGCTTTCACTTTCCACATCTACTAGAAGACCTACAGCTGTCCGACAGGAGGCTCACGTCACATCTTCCTCCTCAAGCTCAGTCTGAGCCTGCGCAGTTCACTCAGCCATCAGGAAGTGAGTGCCCCTAGGTTGACTTCATTCTTTCGCCGTTGACGTCAATGGGAACGCTCGGTCCATTTCTTTTACTGTCTATGGTGGAGAAGAGCTCGATCGCCCCGTTATGGTAAGAGGCGGGACCTTTCCGGGCAAAGTGTGCTAAGCTGCTGTCCAATCACAACACGGGAAGCGCTGGCCCAATCAGAACTCGTTACGTGTTTCTGAAGGAGGGACTTCATAGAACAAGGAAATCATCAGGCCGTTTTTAGGACAGAGTAAACAGCGCTGTACAGACAAGTCAATTGTGTGAAAAATACTGTGTTTTTTTACACGCGAAACATGAACTCGTGTTATATTACACACTGTAAACATAATCAAAGCTTCGAAAACACGCGAAGAACGGGACTTTTAAATCGATAGTTCTTTCAGTAAGAAAAAAACGTAATTTCAACCAAATAGTCATTGTAACCAATGAGATTCCAAATGTTTAAAATGTTTTTCACTGATTTACCAGAATTAAGAAGATTTCATTCATATTTTCCTCTATATGCACCAACATAAATAAAAAGCAATGAACAGCCTTATTTAACTACATATTTTTTCCAAATTTCACGAACTGAATCATTAAAACAGACAGTTTGATTCACAGACCTAAATCAAACTTACCGTTTTTCCAACACCAGATATTAATTTTCTTTCTTTTTTTCTTCTTTTTTAAAAATTATAGCATTGTGACTATTCATTATATTGCACAGCCCTAATCAAAACGTTAAACTTTTAAAACGTAGATGTTCACAAAATACTTTTTTACAAACCTTTAGGAGTCGCCATTTTTCAACGAGCTGATGAACGAGCAGGAAGTTATTATGAGTGTGAGATCAATATTTGGATCTGAAAATCTATCAAATGTAACAAAGAACCTTATACCCTATACGGTGAGAATGGTTCTTTGCTTAATTTAGGGCATATTAGACAAAAGTAGGGCTGTGCGATATAGAAGAAAAGTGCGATATGCAATTAAATAATGCAATATTCGATATTGCAATTATTATTGTGTAAAATCTATTTAAATCATATTTTTAACAAATTACTTAAAAACAGAGAATTAAACCATTTGCGTTTCACATTCTTTCTGAGAAAAGAAAGCATCGCTACAACTTCTGAAAGTGACCAGCAGGGTCGTTCACTTTTCAGCGTGTGTGTGTGTGTGTCAGACAGCAAGTTATTGTTTTTCACAAATTATTGCATTTAACTCTTTTTAACATCAAGCAAGTCCCATAAGTAACAGTTGTGTGCCCAGTCTATTCTCTGATATGCATCGACCTAAAACGGACACTTTTCTCAATGTTGAAGTAGCCTTTTAAAAACATGCAGATATTGCATGCCGTTGCAATATGCATATTGCGATATGTAACGTTACATTTGCAATATTTCGATAATTTCGCAGCCCTAGACAAAAGTGAAGCATGAAATATCTACAGTCCAGTCAAACACAACTGAGTTGAAGCTCTCTAGTCTTCAGCGTCTCCAAGTTCACTAACAGCGGGACACTGGTTACCAAGACACCGTCCTAAACATCCATACACACACCCTGCATTTTCATCTGACCACTGCTGATGATGCAAAAACGAACAACAGACAGATCGGAACACACACACACTCATGCAAAGACCCCCTGCGTTTCTTTGTGAACCCGCTTTGTTTTGAACCGCCATCCCACAATCCAGCATCGAGTTCAATTGCTAGGTAGACTTGTGATGGAAAAGAAAGCATGCAAGATGACAATGTCTAATTAATGTCCATTCAGAGCGGCTGTGAGGCAGGTCTAGCCTGTTCTGATCCACGTGGGCAGGGGGTGAGATGTTTGAGTGTGGCTGCCATGGAAACGGGCCCTAATTGGACTATCAGACTGACTCGCTTTGACCTCGTATTGACGGCTCGGTCTTATGAGTTGTGAAAGTAAACATGGGCTTCGGCGAAAACAATTCCACCATTCAGATTGAGAAATGAGAAAAATTGACATCAGAATCAGATCAGCATCAGGCGCCGTTCTAAAAAAGTAGTGGTCGACTGATAAAGAGATTTTCAGTGAGTCTAGTGGTTGACCGACTGACTTTGAGTACAGAGTGCAGGTAAATGTAGCCCAAAACTGTTTTTGTCATGACAGTGTGAACGGCACAAACCACACCGAATCTCTTTTTGATTCTGATTTGGGCCACTTTCATATGGGGTCCAAAATCCGATACAGGTCAGATGTTTTGCAATACGACCTCCGTCTGAACAGTCATACTATTCACGTGACATTTTCGTCACTCAAGAGCAACATTTGTCACAATTCTGGTGCTCATAGGAGTCACTTCAAAGATTTCTTATCCCTGATGCTATCAAGATGTGAAAGTAAGTAGCCACGTTTACAAGCACACTTTTTTGTCATTCCGATTAAATTAATTCCGATTGAAAGATTCAGTGGACTGTTTACATGAGATGATATCTAAACCGATCTGTGGTTTACATGAGCTGACTTTCAATCGCAATCATCACAGAGCAGTTTGTCTGCCGCTTCAGAAATGTCGACGCTGTCCTCTCCAGCAGCTGAAATGTGTTCACGGATGCCATAGAAACTCTCAACGGCCACCAGGACTTATAAGGTTTCATAAACGCTTTATAAAAGCTCTTTATTTGTTGTAAAGTGTAATCATCTCAGAAAAAAATTCTTCTGTCGGGCACAGTTGAAGTAAAAAGTGCCTGGGACAAACGCTGTCAAGATGAGAGGATGTAGCCAGATGTCCGTGTCATTATGCAAACATTATCTTCATAACTTCTTATGAAATAGAAAGTTTACCCCTCAGAAAAATGTACTTTCCTCTCAACACTATAAGCCTGTGTGTGAGCGCGGCGCGCGGTCAGTGGTGAAGGCGCGCGCTGTGTATCGCGTCATAAGAACGCACACTGAAAAGTAATCGGGTCAGGTCGTTTACATGGCTAAATTTTTCATTTGATCGGTTCATGAAAAGGTTTATCCCACCCCTCTCAAACCGATTACAATTTCATTCGGTTTGGGCATTTTAATTCCGATTGAGGAGTTTATATGGAGCATTTTCATTCGGATTGGACTTTTAAACCGATTACAGTGCTCCATGTAAACGCACCTAGTGTTGCGTCAGAACTTAAAAGTAGTGACAGCTTTATATACAAGCAAAACACCACAGATGTTTAAAAACTCTGCTGTCTTTTTTCGCATCCACATTCACTGTGTTCAGCGGCAGATCACACCGTTTATAAACTTGCAATCGCTTACTTTAATGTTCTCCTTTAATGCTCCATGACAACTTTTTATCCATCTTTTGTGTATGCAGTTCAGTTTAGGACCATAATATGTTCACACTGGAATCTGATATTAGCCATATTTAAAACAACAATGTGAACAGCTATACAAAAAATACATCAGATCTGAGCAATCCATTGAAATTGAGCCGTGTGAACATAGCTTTTTTAAAGCTTGTATATAGGCCATATATTTATATATAGGCCTGTATATCACATCACACTATTTAATAAATAATTTTAACAATTTTTGCAACAAAACATATTTATTTGGCATTATATTCACAAAAATAATTAAATAAATCGGTAACATTAATAAATAAAACATTATTTAAAAATAAATAATTGTGTAACATTAGCAACACTTCAATCATATTAATTACCGTTTTGTGTCCAACGACGTTGTAAAAGCAATACCTTTGTGCAGCGTTTACTGCAGTAAAGTTGAGCAAGTGGATCTCTGAGCTGTGTGAGTGCGGGGAGGCGGGGCTAATTTGCATATTCATGATTCTGCGTAGATTAAATGAAGCACAGGTGTAGAGTTATATTCAAGCTACTTTTTTAAGGCATTAAGACATTTTTTCTCATCCAGGAAAAAACTTTTTAATGTCATTTTGGTGATCAAAGATGCGTTTTAAGAAATATTGATTGCCGGGGGACATTAAACTTGATTAAAAATATGTCAAATATAAAGATTTATAGTTTCTTGATTTTGTAATCCTATCCTTGATTATGTCTAGATTACGGAGGAAGGTGGTCTGTCACTGGTCAATATCAAATGTGACGTACATAAAAAAATTGCTACACTTATTTTGTACAATCTTTACTCAAAATCACCCCAAAAATGTGCATTATTCATTGACAAGGCTGTCAGAGAAGCACTTTTGCCAGTCAAGTGTACATGATTATCAGCCAATGGCAATCATTGCAACACGACTGTATATTGCTCAATCATTTTGGACTAATAAAACAGCTTGGGTGGTCAGTTGGCCACCATCTGGCCATTTTGAAATGATCAGCATGAGGCGATAATCATGTATTCTTGTGAATTTCAAGAAAATATTTTGTAGTGTTGATTTTATCATTTGAATTTGTTTTATTTCTGCATACAGCACTCGGTCCTAGTTATCCATATCAGAATTGGCCAAATAAAAACCTCATATCTAATGCATGCTTAGTTTAGGTTGAATTACAGAATGCGTCTCAAATCATGTGCACCAACCAAATTACCAGGCACGTTTTGGACATACAATGCCCACAAATACTGTCTAGGTAGGTAGGCAGCTCTCTAGGTTTGATTAAGAGATACAAAGATAGAAAGTATTTTCTTTCTAAGGTTTATCTTGGTATCCTTAAATGATCAATGGTGGCCCTGACTGGATATCTAAAGCCGTTTCCTGTGGCCATTGTGTGTTAAACAGCCTCTGAATGTCCATCAGTATGTGCTGGAGATAACCTCAGGTGTTTAATAACGCATTGTCCTGCTTTTTTTGAGAGGATACTGGCGGAGTGGGCTGGCTAGGGTGGGGTAACACACGACCCCTGTCCAACCTGAGCGTCATCATGCAGGAACGCCATGGCACAGAGCACGTGAACGGGGCCAGAACCGAGGCTCACAAAACAACAGCTTGTAACCAGAATCCTGGGAAATGTCGACTGAGTGTTTACAAACAGAATGTGACGCTGGATGCCTCATGGAAATGGTAAGGCGTATATGTATGGGGAGACCGGGGCAAATTTTGTCACAGAGTTTCACGACCTGCTATTGATGGCATGTTGTCACAAAAACTTCACTTTTTTTCATGGTCAATACAGTGTGTGGATGTTCAATAACGTCTATTCTATACAGAAACTGACGACCGAAGAAGAAATATGAACTGTAGGCTACTAAAGTGTGACAACTAGCCCCGGTCTCCTGTAATCCCATGTTCAGCCGACTTGTTTAATCAGATTATGATTTCCCAACGTGTTTGCTAACAAATCAGCTTTTTCAACTCACCGGCCACGCGAAACTGAAGGGGAGCACAATCCTCGATTTATCGCTCGTGTTGTCGAGGGGCTTGACAGAAAAAGTATTCCCACCGATAACCGGAGTAGATCCGCTTCCGTAACTGCACGGGCCTCCCGAAGACACCCGCGACTGATACTCCTTCAAACACACGCGGAAAAACGTATCGCACTCGTCCGCCGTGCATGTGCGGTCCGCCGCGGCGCGAGCGCCGTCACAGCACGCGCCGCTCTGCAGCTCCCCGTTCACGTTCTGCATGGACAAAACCTGAATCTCAAAATGCCCCGATGCCTCACACACCTGGAATAAAAACATACACAAACAGTTAATATATTATTGTCAAATCTATCTATCTATCTATCTATCTATCTATCTATCTATCTATCTATCTATCTATCTATCTATCTATCTATCTATCTATCTATCATTTGATGTTGTGTGGATAAAGAATTAAAATCTGTCCCCAAAAAACTTGAAAAGAACAACTCTTTAAAACTTTTAAAACTAAATGTGAGCTCCAATAAAAACTTATAGATGTTTCAAATCTATTTCAATAAATTAATAAATAAATGTTCTGATAGCATCATCATCACATAAAGCCGAAGCGCATGCACGTACCCGCATCCACAGGCACCGCAAAATCACATGAACGGACAGCACCGCAAAACTTGGACTCCGTCTCAGGATCATGCCTCGTCCTCTGTCTGCCTGCTCGCTGTGAAACTAGAAGTTCAGCCGACACACGGCTCTCATATAGTGCCTCATGCACGAGGACAGAGCCGCTCGGATCCAATAGAGGACAGATACCCTGATGCCCCTTTAGAGGCTCTATTATCCTCCACTCTATTCTTGTATTGTCCTTCTGTTTTTACAACAATGCCCACGGGCTGGAGAGGAAAAGCTGCGAATGCGTCTGAGCGAACGCTCCATCTATACGGCGCGTTCACGGAGGAGGGGCGTGGCCATCATTCGCGATTCTTACATATTCATGAGTGGGTGGGGCCAGCGATGAAAATAACATCCACCTTGTTTTCCAAAGCAATTTTTGTCGACCAAGTGTACTTATTTAAAATGTATGTATGTATGTATATATATATATATATATATATATATATATATATATATATATATATATATATATATATATATACTATTTTGCAGCCCATGTTTTTTCTCCACTACACTCAAAAATGTAAGCCTTTTTTAAGATTTGTACTTTTTTAAATGAATAGTATAAAAGTACATAACAGTATATATATATATATATATATATATATATATATATATATATATATATATATATATATATATATATATATATATATACACACACACATATATATATATATATATATATATATATATATATATATATATATATATAATTTAAAATAATGGCAAGACTGAGCCTTAGTCAGGGTGCATGCCATTTAACTTTTTCCACATTTTTTACCACAATTTTTGCAGCCATGTTTTTTTCTCCAATAAAAATAATAAAGCATTTGTTTCAATTAATAGTAAAATTAACAAAATAAGTACAAAAACTACAACTTAAAACATTTTGTATAAATCTTGAACTTAAATTTAAACATATTTTAATTTTTTTAATAAATATGAATCACATACATTAAATTCCCCTGTTCCATTAAGATGTATACATTATATTATTAAGCTCTAGTATTTGTTTATTTATTTATGAATAATATCAATATGACTACTCAATATGGATAATATGTATAAGGATTGTTCGATTCAATTTGATGGAATTTTACAATCTTGAAAAAAAGTGTCAGACATTTTGTTTTGTTCCATTGTCTAAACAATCAACACCAAGTCTCAGTAAAAGAATCCATTCAGCTGACTGTACGTCTAACCCTTATAGTGTCCTCTTCATTCATGCAAATTTCAAATTAGTGTCTGCCCTTCAGAAAGCATAGACATGATCTCTGACAGTTTTTCCCATGAGCCTGCATAGACGTTATCTGCGCATCAGCATGCCAAAGACTGTCAGTCTGAATCGTATTAGGCATCGCTCTCTGACCTCCCTTCCTGCACGGTGTCTCTGCCTTATTGCATTTTTGGTACTTGATTGCATTCTAATGAGGTTCATTCGCTACACATTTCGGCACAAGTTGCCATTGTGACAGTCCTGTTTATATGCATATATTATTCATGAGCAAGAACCATGAATACCACAACACAGGACCGCTGCTAGTTCTCCATTGTTTTTGCCACAGAAACGGCCTCAGTCTTTTCATGCCTGTAATGGCAGCTGGTCGGAGACGGCTCTTTCTCGGGACGACAAACTGCTCTTTTCAGAGCTAAACGTGAAGCGGTTAATCATCTCCCAGTCCGCGCTAGAGGAGTCCCTAATGAAAGGAACATGACAGGAATAGGGGGGATGGAGAAGAAAGGGAGATCAGGAGGGGAATCTCCTGTGAAATAAAGATGGAGGAAGGAGGGGCTGATAAAGGTGGGGGTCTTTATTTTTAAATTAGAGCAGCTGGGTCTCACTCTCCTTAAAGAGCGGTCATGAATAGATTATGGCACAGGCCTAAACATGAGCCGCTCATCCCCTCCCTTTGGACACGCCCCCTCGGCCTCTGCATTACACTGACAATGAAGAGAGCAGGTATGATTCAACCACACATATAAACCATTAATCGCGATCACTCGCATCCAAATAAAAGTGTCTGTTTACGTAATATATGTGTGTGAATGTGTGTAATTATTATGTAAATTATAAACATACACAACAACAAAAAACATGAACAAGGAACCATGGTTCAGTAAGGGGTCGGTGATATTTCTTCTGCTCACTCAAGCATTTACTTGATAAAAAATACACTAGAATATTGTGAAATATTATTACAATTTCAGTTTTCCACTTGAATATAGTGTCAAATGTAATTTATTTCTGTGATGCTAAAGCTGATTTTCAGCATCATCACTCAGGCTTTCCGTGTCACATGATCCTTCAGAAATAATATCTAATCTAATATGATGATTTGATAGACTGGGTAAACCCAGGCCGATCTGCCGGGGAACAGAGGGACGTTTTCCACGGTTACCTGATTTGCCCTGTCACGGTGAGGGTAGGGTTTGGGGGTGGGATCGGGAGAAGGGGATAGTTTTTATTTAGTGATTTATAATCACCCATCAGTTTGAAAACACCCACAAATTTAGAAACGCCCACACTTGTTCCGCAGAGACCCCATACTCACAGATCAGGCTGGAAACCTGCACATATTTCTATCCTGCTTCTGTTACTAATTTGCACAAACTTATCCACCTGCCTCGCTACTGTCGGGTTTAACACAATGACGGATAGAGAAGCGATAGATCGTTGGTCTGATTGGTTGAAGGACCGTCCAATTTTTATTATTATCAATGTTGAGAGCATTATTATTGCAAATTTATATCTTTTGGAACATCATAAATGTCAATTTGATCAATTTAACGCATCCTTGCTGAATTAAAAGTTTAAATCACAAACAATCAACCAATATCTTTTTAGATAATCTATCTTAATATTTGATTTCTTGTAGCAGATACATTTTCCAGGACTGAAAATACGTTTTTTTTTATGTCCGTCCCGTATTTATCAGCTTCTCAAAGTGCCATTTTAGCCTTACGTGCTGAAAATACATGAAATTTACTCAAGCAAGTTATCAAATTTCTTAAAGCGTTAAGAATCCCTTTTATTCTCCAGCTCGACTCAACAGGTCTCTCGAGTGGTTAGGAGTTGCCAGTAGGGGCTTGTGATGGCGCTGAGGAGACAGAGATGTGCGCAAATCTTTCAAGAGAGAAAAAAAGTTTTTGAAATGTTTGACAATGAGCAGTTAAAGGTGCACTATGTAGTATTTTTGCAGTAAAATATCCAAAAACCACTAGGCCGGTGTTATATATTTTGTACAGTTGAGTACCTAAAATATCCCAAATGTTTCCAACTATTTGTAAATTGTGAGAAAATTGTTATTTTAACAAAGGACCGGGATGTTTCAGCATAGCGTTTGAGGAAGTCGCCTGTCAATCACGTCATATCTGCGCTACTTTCGGTTTCAGGTTTTATTTGGCAGGAGCGCTTTACTCTTAGCAGTGTGAACAAGTGAACGCACGGAGTAACGTTATAACATCATTTTAAACACACTTAAATGTATCTAATATGTTAAACAGAGCTGCATTACCTCATAATCATAACCGGAAGAGCGGATCAGTGCGGACGCCCGGCGATTGTGTCCCTTCCCGTCATAATAAAAGTCCCGGTGTTCGCAAGCCGTGTGTTTATTTAACAATCGCTCCAGCGGCCGTGCTCAGCTCCTCAACACTCGGTCCTGCTCTGCTTTAGACTACAGTAACGTTAATAACCGCATCCATGAACGTGATTTCTGCCCGAGTCCTATTTTCCACCGGCTGTGAGGTGAAGACCACATGTCCCAAGATGCTGCGCTCAAACTTTGCGTCATCAAACTACACATTTGTTTTGAATTGGCGCCCTCCAGTGCAAGGTTATTTTCGTAAACAAAAACTGAAACTAAGACTAAAACTATTGGTCAAAAAACATTTTCGTAAACTGAAATAAAATTAAAAAATCTGAATAAATAAAAAACTAAAACTAAACGAAACTAACTACTCTTACTAAAAAACTAACTGAAATAAAATAATAATTAGCAAAAATAAATATTCGTTTTCGTTATTAATAAGCTTTCTTTAATGTGGTGGAAAATCTGACTGTGGCGGTTGAGCGAGTGTCTGTATATTGCGCTAGTGCGCGTGAAGTGATCTGAGGAGGAGATTAACCGCTGTCCTGTGACGGACGCGTGCAGACAGGCAACACATCGCTAGTCCTAAACGGGAGTTCACAAAGAATCAATGCATCCGTGGCAGTGAAAGGGGAAATAACACAAGGTAATGAGATGCACGTTGAACTTCTTTTAACTTAAGCTCACTGTTTTAGAATGCCGTTTCTTACACAACGAGAGACGCAGGCGCAAAAGTCAGCAACTAGTAGCAAGTACTAGCCTACTGTCCGTTTGAGATTTCATGTTTGCATAATATTGACAGGCTCAAAGGTGTTATCATAATCATTTACTACTAATAATATTATTATCTGTGTGGAGACATTTCCCCACAACGTAGGGAATACCAGGACACATACACACACGTCTGTTTCACTATATAAGTGAGGACATTGCGTGGACTTCCATTGATTTTATATCAGGTTAATGATATTTTATATCCCCTAACCCAATCCCTATCCCTAAACCTACCCATCCCAAGAACGTGCAAAACAATAGATTTAAATAAAAACATGTTTTGGCCGATTTATAAGCCTTTTTAACTAGTGAGGACCAGTCAAATGTCCTTATTAGTCAGTTATCATAATATTTTACTAGATAAGTGAGGACATTGGTCCCCTTTACAATTATAGCACAACACACACACACACACACACACACACACACACACACACACACACACAGAGAGAGAGAGAGCACAACAGTGTGTGTTGGGTGTATTCAGATGACTTTAGCTGTGGTCTTACACTGCTAGCCTACATTGTATTACTGAAGAAATTAAAATAAGCTTTTAATTGTTTAACAATATTTCATCTTTGTTATGAATGAGTTTGTCTGGAATTTATAATTTTTACTTTTATATTTTACGTTGCATTTATTTTGTTCTTTAAGATAGATCCTCTGAGTATAAGCCTATGTCAAAAATATCAAATATAATTTTTTAATATCAAAATTTAATTTATTTAATTTTTAATCTCCAGATCGTTGTTTGTATAGGTCATAGTTTGCCTCAAGCTTTTTTGCTCAAAGGGGAAGACCCAACTTTACTGCATGTTTTGTAAGACCGTCCTGGGTTTAAACAATAATGCTCGTTTATCAAGTGATTTCACTTAAGGATGTTTAGTAAGATTAAACTCTAATCTGTGCAAAAATTAAACTTTGCTGAAATTAAAAACCTTGATTTGGTCTCTACACTTCATTATGGTAACTCTGCTAAACTATAATTACTAAAACTAAAACTGAAACTAAATAAATAAAAACTAAATAGAAATGTATTTGCAAAATAAAAACTAAACTAAAACTAGCAAAACCATTTGTAAAACTAACTAAAACTATACTGAAATTTGTAGCAAAATTGAAAACGGTAATAAAATAAAAACTAATTTCAAAAAGCAAAACTATAATAACCTTGCTCCAGTGGACGGAAAGTTGCATAGTGCACCTTTAATCAAACAGTATCGTTTGGACAGAGCAGCCATCATATTTTTCAGGCCTGGTTAATGTTGGGCTGAACTGGACTGATATATTTGTTAAATTCACTGTTTGACTAATTCAGCAAGCAGTAGCGATCGCGTCAGTTCGGTTTTCTTTTGGAATCCATGGTGGCTGATTATATCGTAAAATCTAGGCTATAGGCAGGTCAGTTAGTAGCACACCGGTTTAAAATGTGTAATTTGTAGGACATGGTGGAAAACGTGTTTATCTTTCGTTTACACTGTGTATATCATAATGTATTCTCTTGCCAATTCTTTATGGTGTGTTGAATGTAAACATCCAATGTAATTTCATCTGAGAATATTCTTAAATAAGGAAATGTATTCAGTGATTAGTCCATGCCTATGTCGTCATCTAAAATCCTGTTTGTGGCAAGTATCGTGAATCATCATCACTAAAACTGACACTTAAGATTTAGTCCACTTCTTCACTTAAAGTATGACTGAGATGCTTGATAACTAACTTTTAATCGCAGCTTTGAGCCAAGAATTATTTTACTCTTGTCCATTCTTAGCAGTGTTCTTGTGAGTAATTCTCAGAGGCTTGATAAATACGGGCCCACAGCAATTGCAAGAGGGTGTTCACACCATAAATTCAAAATTGACCCTATTTACTCATGTCATTGTGCCTAATTGATACATTTTTTGTTTTGTTTTTCTTTCCTCAAATATGCAAATATTCCACTTTAAAATACAGTGCATTGCAGAGGCAAAAAGTGAATGTTGTTTGCTGGCATACTGACATCTCTGTTCCATACCCCTTTTTGGTCAAGGCAAAATTGCGGAGTGATACTTCAGTGGGTTGAAACTGATGAACATATTCCAATAAAAAAAAACGAATCCAGGTGTCTTTTATCAAGGAATCTCAGACTCTCCCAATTCCTCAGAACCCATAAAGCCAGTGACATCATTGCACCTCAACCACGATTACCAAAACCGATATTAGCATCCCAACAGGCGTGTAGCCACAGGCAGTGAAACGCTGTCAAGCCGCCAGTATGTTACTCTTTCCCCTTACGCTTCACGAGCAGGTTTACTTTCCTGTATCTTCACGCCTTCTCTATTCATGCATGAGCGATGGCAAGGGTTTCCTCACCCTCATGAGAAACTTTATCAGTCTGTGTTTTTGTTCATTTGCATGTTTGTTTACCTTACCTCACCATCTGTTTACCTTTGACTTAGTTTTTGGAGATTGATCATTCATAACTGGGATGTTTTACAGTAATATCGTGCTCGGCCTGTGTTTGTGTGCGTGTGTGTTTGTGTACGAGCAGAAGTTCCCACAGCCTCTCCTCTCCTTTCTTGCTCTGACCTGTGTGTCATTTCCCTGCAGGAGCGACGTTGCGAAACATGTCAGTGAGAAAAAAGAGAAGAGTTAATGAGCAACTATTGTTACATATTAGATCTGCAATGCTTCTGTCCTTCAGATTTCTCACAAGCACAGCAAAAAAAAAAAAAAGATATATATTTTTCTTAATCAGCCTTGTATTTGTTCCAGTAAACTTTCCTAAAACATGACATATTTCATATATATATATATATATATATATATATATATATATATATATATATATATATATATATATATATATATATATATATATATATAAATTATGAATAAATATATACATACATTTATTATTATTTAAATTTAGATATATATAATTTACAAAATATCATATATATATATATATATATATATATATATATATATATATATATATGATATTTTGTAAATAAATATATTTTGTAAATAAAATATATATGCTTCTTTTATATACATATTTTAATATAGTTATGCTCAAAACTAGAAAAACATTTGCAAATGCAATAAAAAATTATATATTTATTACATATATTTATTGGTAAATTAATTAAATGTACTATGCATAATCAAACATTAAATTAAATATATTTTCTAAAAATATTTTGTGCAATATTTTGGTTTTTATTTAAGAACCATTTAAGTAATTTTAGTATATTAAGATAGGATATAGGTAAGATATGTAATTTGTTTTCACCCCTAAACCACTTTTTTTTGTGTGTGTGTCTTTTTCAAGATAAATATAATGGAATTATATTTGTTGTTATATGCTTACATGACCTCTGCCCATAGCCATTTGTCTACTTTTAGGGCACTGAACATTTAATATTAATTGATTTCTTATTGAGATTTTTTAATTACATTTTTAATAGGCTACAATGTTCAGAAAAATGCAAAAGGAGCCATGCTTCTCTATCATAATGTCAATGTGAAATGCAAAGAAATAAGATTATTTTAAATTATAGTCTATATATTGTCAGAAATATAGGCTACTTAAAAATCAAACTATCATAACACATAATGTCATAAAACAACTTTACTTACCTCATCTGTCAAGATGCCAGTGAATTACATGGCTAGTGCAAACATATCGCTATGATCAGATGCTTTCTTACTGCTGTTTTCTCACTGCTGTCATTTTTGTTGTACGTTTATTTTGTCACTTAGAGGAAAGCGTGCAGCACTTATTTACATATTCATCTAACCATCGCTCTCAGCAGGGTGGATGACGGCAGTAAGTTTGTTAAAAGTAGGCTGCATTAAAGGCCTGCTCAACTTGTTTTTACTTCTAAGAAAACAATGAAAAATAACTAATGGTGAGTATATCGGGGCCTTGAATTACTTTCAATCTCCTATACGTTGCGTGTGCACAATGCAAAGTGCAAACACATTGCTGGCTGCAGTTCACTTAACGGCCACCAGTGTCGCCAATAACAAGAGTTTCTGAATTCTACATATAGGCACTTTAAATGATCATTTTTGATGGTTGAGTTTTATCAGCTCTCAAACTATTAACTATTATCTATAAGCACCTGTATAAGGACATCTGGAATGCCCAGCGCTGGTCATTACTGGTCGGCCTCTCAGCCCTGTTATATATTGGTCCCAAAAAAAAAAAAAAGATTGTCAATGTTTGTGTGCGTGCTGAGGAAAGCTTTGAGGAAAGAGTTTGTTTGAAGGGAAAACGCAGCTAATTGCAAGTCTCTCTTTGTTTTCTGAAGATTAAATAGCTCAACGCAAGCCAGACACTGTAAATACTTACAACTGGACCACATGATGAACACATTTCAAATCTCTCCAACTTTAGCCAGATGTTGTCATTGTCTTAAATGAAAGATTTTTGCAGCTTCTACAGTTTTCTATTTCTAGCTGGACATTGAAGTAATAGAGGACATATTCTCACACATACCAATTGTTACTGATAAGGCAAGATTCCCAAGAACAAAAAAATGGCAAAGCACAGCTTAGAAATGTATTGTTGTGAATTTCCACAGATACTAGATAAGGAAACACAAAAGACATTTGACAACAACACAAAAGGCCCAATAGAATGACATACAGTCTTGTTCAAAATAATAGCAGTACAATGTGACTAACCAGAATAATCAAGGTTTTTAGTATATTTTTTATTGCTACGTGGCAAACAAGTTACCAGTAGGTTCAGTAGATTCTCAGAAAACAAACAAGACCCAGCATTCATGATATGCACGCTCTTAAGGCTGTGCAATTGGGCAATTAGTTGAAAGGGGTGTGTTCAAAAAAATAGCAGTGTCTACCTTTGACTGTACAAACTCAAAACTATTTTGTACAAACATTTTTTTTTTCTGGGATTTAGCAATCCTGTGAATCACTAAACTAATATTTAGTTGTATGACCACAGTTTTTTAAAACTGCTTGACATCTGTGTGGCATGGAGTCAACCAACTTGTGGCACCTCTCAGCTGTTATTCCACTCCATGATTCTTTAACAACATTCCACAATTCATTCACATTTCTTGGTTTTGCTTCAGAAACAGCATTTTTGATATCACCCCACAAGTTCTCAATTGGATTAAGGTCTGGAGATTGGGCTGGCCACTCCATAACATTAATTTTGTTGGTTTTGAACCAAGACTTTGCCCGTTTACTAGTGTGTTTTGGGTCATTGTCTTGTTGAAACAACCGTTTCAAGGGCATGTCCTCTTCAGCATAGGGCAACATGACCTCTTCAAGTATTTTAACATATGCAAACTGATCCATGATCCCTGGTATGCGATAAATAGGCCCAACACCATAGTAGGAGAAACATGCCCATATCATGATGCTTGCACCTCCATGCTTCACTGTGTACTGTGGCTTGAATTCAGAGTTTGGGGGTCGTCTCACAAACTGCCTGTGGCCCTTGGACCCAAAAAGAACAATTTTACTCTCATCAGTCCACAAAATGTTCCTCCATTTCTCTTTAGGCCAGTTGATGTGTTCTTTGGCAAATTGTAACCTCTTCTGCACATGCCTTTTTTTTAACAGAGGGACTTTGCGGGGGATTCTTGAAAATAGATTAGCTTCACACAGACGTCTTCTAACTGTCACAGTACTTACAGGTAACTCCAGACTGTCTTTGATCATCCTGGAGGTGATCATTGGCTGAGCCTTTGCCATTCTGGTTATTCTTCTATCCATTTTGATGGTTGTCTTCCGTTTTCTTCCACGTCTCTCTGGTTTTGCTCTCCATTTTAAGGCATTGGAGATCATTTTAGCTGAACAGCCTATCATTTTTTGCACCTCTTTATAGGTTTTCCCCTCTCTAATCAACTTTTTAATCAAAGTACGCTGTTCTTCTGAACAATGTCTTGAACGACCCATTTTCCTCAGCTTTCAAATGCATGTTCAACAAGTGTTGGCTTTATCCTTAAATAGGGGCCACCTGATTCACACCTGTTTCTTCACAAAATTGATGACCTCAGTGATTGAATGCCACACTGCTATTTTTTTTAACACACCCCTTTCAACTAATTGCCCAATTGCACAGCCTTATGGTGCATATCATGAATGCTGGGTCTTGTTTGTTTTCTGACAATCTACTGAACCTACTGGTAACTTGTTTGCCACGTAGCAATAAAAAATATACTAAAAACCTTGATTATTCTGGTTAGTCACATTGTACTGCTATTATTTTGAACAAGACTGTATAATAAAGGATTACAATTACTGCCACAGCTTAAAGTTTACACATTTGGCAAAACTTTGAAAACAAGAGCAGTACGGGCACTCGAACATTTAAAATTCACCTTTTAATTGATGTCTACATATTAGTCCCATTTAGATCAATGCCAACAAACACTTTTTCACAGTTTTTTCCAACTGCACATGTTTTTAAAACTGTCTCCTTTTTTCAAACCTCTACACACAATTCCCAAAACTGCACACGCTAAAGGCACAATACCTCACATCTCCTTCAACACTGTAACATTGCATTCAAAATGCCATTAAGCATTTTCCTCAAATGGCAAACTTTTCTTTCATTATTGTACGTTTTATACCATATATACCATGTAAACACTGTAGTTCTAAATCTAAAGCTCTTTGGTCTTTCATAGGCTTATACCTACATTTCAATACAATGTTCTACAGTGAAAGTAATCTGCTGAGAGGGGTAAGTACACTGTAAACCAATGCAATGTAGAAACAGAAAATATTTATTTGGCCAACATTACTTTTGTGTACAGTAGCATACAACAAAACCCTAAACATATGTAAACTAAAAATTCAAAATGCATTAACCCAGCAATTGGGTTGTTTTAAAGGTCCCGTTCTTCGCGATTCCATCTTTCAAACTTTAGTTAGTGTGTAATGTTGCTGTTAGAGCATAAATAATACCTGTAAAATTATAAAGCTCAAAGTTCAATGCCAAGCGAGATATTTTATTTAACAGAAGTTCCCTTTCAAAGCCTACAGCGAACGGCCGGTTTGGACTACACCGCTGCACTTCCTTCAGGACTGACGTCACTAGAACCGTTTGTTGAATAACCCTCTGCCCACAAGGGGGAAAGTGCACTAAGCTGTTGTCCAATCACAACACGGGAAGCGCTGGCCCAATCAGAACTCGTTACGTATTTCTGAAGGAGGGATTTCATAGAACAAGGAAATCATCAGGCCGTTTTTAGGACGGAGTAAACAGCGGTGTAAAGATAAGTCAATTGTGTGAAAAATACTGTGTTTTTTTACAAGCGAAACATGAACTCATGTTATATTGCACACTGTAAACATAATCAAAGCTTCGAAAACACGCAAAGAACGGGACTTTTAACCCAGCGACTGGGTTGTCTTAAGCAAATATTTAACCCAACGCAGGATTAAAACAACCCAATCACTGGGTTAAAACAACCCAATTGCTGGGTTAGTCCATATTTGACCCAACATTGGGTTAAAATAACCCACCATTTTTTAGAGTGTAGGGTTGACAATAATACACTTTCCAGCGCCAGGCAGAGAAGAATTCCTCTTTGGGATTAAGAAAAGGTGAATATGGGGGTAGGTACAAAGGTACAAAACTACAAATTGTGGATTGGTGGCAAACCAGTTTTGGACCAGAACATCCAGGTGAAAACTAACATTGTCTCATATAACCACAAATCTTGCAGGCTCCTGATCTGGATCAGGGACAAGCATTGTGTAAATTGCATCCAGAAAAGTGCTAAAATAATCATTAGATTGTTGCTCTCTGAAGGTTCGAATTATGGACGCCACTGTAAATCGACACAAGTTGGGCTGGAATCTCAGTTGATCACATGATCAACAAGTGTTGCCTAATTTCATCAGAGATGGCTCTCTGTCCTTCTCTTCTTTTCCCTCGCCTTCTTCCTCCTACTCTTCCTCTTCCAACTCTTCGTCTTTGAATGTCCTCGTTGTTGTCCCCTGCCTCTCCCTCCTGCTACTCTTGCTGTCTTTCCATTGTTAGCATCTATTGTTCAAAACAGGTAATCTGACCTTTGACCTATTTATAGGCCTATTCTACAGTAAAGCAGGGATTGGTTAGTGATCAGTTAAGCGATTAATGTTTGCACATGTGAGGAGTGTGTATGTGACCTGGTGAATAAGTGTAGCATTTTGATTGGTAGTGTTTGGAAAAGGAAAGCAAGTCACGTCCTGTTAGATTTTTGTGTTTTAGGTAGAGAACTGTGTGTACCGTTTTGAAAAAAAGGTGTTTTATAAAATTGAAGGCTGAGAATTAGCTTAATAATAATAATAATAATGCGTTCCATTTTTATAGCACTTTTCAAGGCACTCAAAGCGCTTTACATTGAAGGGGGGAATCTCCTCAACCATCCCCAATGTGCAGCATCCACCTGGACGATACGACGGCAGCCATATTGCGCCAGAACGCTCACCACACACCAGCTGATTGGTGGAGAGGAGACCGAGTGATGAAGCCAATCAGGATATGGGGATTATTAGAAGGCCATGATGGACAGGGGCCAATGGGCAAATTTGGCCAGGATGCCGGGGTTACACCCCTAGTCTTTTTCCGAAAGAAATCCTGGGATTTTTAATGACCACAGAGACTCAGGACCTCGGTTTAACGTCTCATCCGAAAGACGGTGCTCTTTGTCAGTATAGTGTCCCCATCACTATACTGGGGTGCTAGGACCCACACAGACCACAGGGTGAGCACCCCCTGCTGGCCTCACTAACACCTCTACCAGCAGCTACCTGGTTTTCCCAGTTGGTCTCCCGTCCAGGTACTGACCAGGCTCAGCCCTGCTTAGCTTCAGTGGGAAACCCCAGCTTATAGTTTGGGAAATTGAGTGTGTAGTTTTGCACTTTGAGTGAGGGGTTTCAAAAATTGTGTGACATGAACAGATTGTGTGTAAGCAGTTGGAAAAAACTGTATTATACATGATTCATCATTATTGCATTGCTCCACCTCTAACACAATTTTTTCTTTTGGCCCATTCCTCATGCAGATCTCCTCTAGAGCAGTGATGTTTTAGGGCTGTCACTGGGCAACACAGATTTTCAACTACCTCCAAAGATTTTCTATGGGGTTGAGATCTGAAGACTGGCTAGGCCACTCCAGCACTTCCTTTCCTAGGAAATGCTTCCTACGAAGCCACTCATTTATTGCCCTGGCGGTGTGTTTGGGATCATTTTTATGCTGAAAGACCCAGCCACGTTTCATCTTCAATGCCCTTGCTGATGGAAGAAGGTTTTTACTCAAAATCTTATGAGACATGACCCCTGATCCTTTTACACGGATCAGCCGTCCTGGTCCTTTTACAGAAAAACATGATGTTTCCACCCCATGCTTCACAGTAGGTATGGTGCAACTCAGCATTCTTTCTCATCCAAACACGACAAGTTGAGTTTTTACCAAAAAGTTCTATTTTGGTTTCATCTGACCATATGACATTCTCCCAATTCTCTTCTGGATCACCCAAATGCTTTCTAGCAAACTTTAGATGGCTCCGGACATGTACTGGCTTAATCAGGGGGACATGCCTGGCACTATAGGATTTGAGTCCCTGGCGGCGTAGTGTGTTACTGATGGTAGCCTTTGTTACCTTGGTGTGTGAACTGTGTAGTTCTGGGATTTTTGCTCACCGTTCTTGTGATCATTTTGACCCCACTGGGTGAGATCTTGCGTGGAGCCCCAGATCGAGGGAGATTATCAGTGGTCTTGTATATCTTCCATTTTCTAATAACTGCTCCCACAGTTGATTTCTTACCTATTGCAGATTCAGACTTCCCAGCCTAGTGCAGATCTACAATTGTGTTTCTGGTGTCCTTTGACAGCTCTTTGGTCTTGGCCAGAGTCGAGTTTGGAGTCTGACTGTTTGAGGATATGGAAAGGTGTCTTTTATACTGATAACGAGTTCAAACAGGTGCCATTAATACAGGTAACGAGTGAAGGACAGAGAAGCCTCTTAAAGAAGAAGTAACAGGTAATAATAATAATAATAATAATTATATATATATATATATATATATATATATATATATATATATATATATATATATATATATATATATATATATATATATATGTTTTTCTCATTGATAGATAGACGGATGGATAGATATAGATATACAGATAGACGGATGGATGGACAGACAGACAGACAGATAGACAGACAGATAGATAGATAGATAGATAGATAGATAGATAGATAGATAGATAGATAGATAGATGCGTACCATAAAGAAATGCAAGTGATGTAATAAAGTAATAAAAGCAAATAGGATATTTTAAGTATGGTACAAAATATTCATATATATATATATATATATATATATATATATATATAGAAATCAATAACTAGTTTTTGAGTGTATAGGGAGACTTGATTACGTCATTAGCAATGCTTTATTCGAGCTTATAGCTCTTTGTTGCTCTCATGGTTGTCATGGTGATAAATCTATTTCCCCTTGGAGAAAATTAATATGAAGTTTTACTTCTGGGACTCAACTCTTTTGATCTGTAGCACTATTTCATTAAAAGTTTCCTAGAATTGGACTAGTTTGCTGTCTGTTTCACGACAGGTGTCGTTCCCATGAGACTTTGCTGAATCTGTGACCTGGTAAAAAGGCATCATGCGGCGAAGGCCATGTTTTGTTTGAAGATGTTTTGGTGCAATGCTCCCATCCGTTCCCAGAGGAGCGGTACACGGGACCAGCTCGAGCCGAGACCCTGCACCGCGGGCCGTGCAGCTGCGCTCCATGGGACGCTTCCACCAGCTTTTCCTGATTACACAGTAACAGGAACGCCATGATTTACTCGACACAACACTTGCAGTCACATAACATTTGTGAGCGAATGATTAATATGATCTGAAAAGAGCTGTGTGTGTGCATTGGTTTTGTTGTATTTGCGAGGCCTTAAATGTCTGTGACAAATACAGTTTAATCCGTCGACCGCTGGTTTGTGAGCCGGACCTCAGTAGTTGACTCATGTTTTACTTTAAATCTACTCATGTCAGCAGGTTTGAGGGTTAAGTTTAGGGGTGCAGTTAGACCAAAACAAATTTCATTAGCTTATATGAAAACCATTGCGTTTAGGAGATATTCGGTAAGGGTCTATTGTGTGTGTGAGAAGAGATCAATTCCTCCATCCCTGATGTGTCAGGAAAACATTTCACACTCTGAAAACAGAGCCGGCACTGCAGCAGGTTCAAGAATCACATCTGGAGAAGAGATAGAGACAGAACATCTGCCTGTCTGTCTGTCCGTCCGTCCATCCATCTATTCCATCCCTCCATCCATCTATCTATCCGTCCGTCCGTCTATCAATCTATCCAACCATCCATCCATCTGTCCATCCGTCCATCCACCATCTATCTATCTATCTATCTATCTATCTATCTATCTATCTATCTATCTATCTATCTATCTATCTATCTATCTATCTATCTATCTATCTGTCTGTCTGTCTCTCCATCCGTCCATCCATCCATGTATAAGGTTCAGTGGTCGCCATATGACAAAATGAGAAGACTCAACAGCTGTGACAATCATGTATTTATGGAGCTGAAATCTTGTGTTTGTGGCCACCACTTTATTAATAGGTTGTGTGTTTGTGTTTTCTTTCTTTTTTTAAATGGTTGTTTGTGTTTTCTGTAAATAGCCCCATAATTCAGTTTGCATGAGAAAACAAAAAGCTTTTTTCAATTACACACACACTTCACCAAAGAAGTCAAAACAGTTTTTCTGCACACAAACTGGATTTGACAGCGTATTCCTAAAAAGAAAGTTGTGCATTTGTTTGATAATCTTGTTGAAATGTCCAGCCCTGAAATTCCTCACAAATATTCAAAAGATTAGCTTGGTGATCTCCTTGTGAAAAAGTCCATTTATGTGTCTGCAGCACTAGGGGCACCAATTGAATTGTAATTTGTCTTTGTTTGAGCCATACTGGGTCAGTCGCAACAGTTTATAGAAACCAGGACTACCTGTTTGTTCAAAAAATGGTTGAAGTCACAAATGGTCAGAAAACAGACAATTTTTGCAGTTCTGTTTGAGGTTTCTAGTGCCGCATAAATTACACACTAAGATATTACATACTAAGATATTCTAAATATTCTTGAGAGATTAAATATTTTTTAACTGAAACATGATGGGTATAATATTAAAAGTTTACAGTGTTTGCAGTCTTCTGAAACACAAAATTAGATCATCCTGCTGATGAATGTCATTGTAGATGGTCTGTCCTTGAATGCAGCAAAGGAAATAGATGGAAAATCACAAATTCACAAACACAAAACGGATTTCAAACTGTGCGACTTCCATGAATTGTTGACCAAGGCAACTGATTTATGATTCGTATTTCTCTTTCTCTAAGGCTCTGTTTACACCTGGTATTAAGATTCGGTTTGGTCGATCGGATCGAAAGTAGATGACGCTTAATACAGGTGTAAACGGGGTCTAACAGGTTTTGAGCTTGTCCACTTTTGAAGACTTCCAGAGGCAGTTGAAAACGCATTTGACCAGATTGCTTTCGTAGTGTAGACTGTAGATGTGAATGTGTTCGAACAGCCACAAGAGACGCCTACTCTACACCTACTGACCTAACACGGAAACATTATGGGAAGCGCACTAGCCAGACACGATTTAAACTTTGTCGGCTGAAGACCCAAGTTTGCTTTGAAGATGAAAAGCACAATGTTCTCTCATCATTCCTAATAACACACACTCACAGCAGCAACAAAAGCTGATGCTCTCTGTACATTGTTCTGTTTTCTCCAGGAGCGTTCTTACGTAAATTGCGTATGCTTATTTAATCCTTCAGATGGAAAGATCTGAAAAAGCCCATATATTTACCCGCCCATAGACCCTCCCCTTAAAGAAATCAGGACAGAAGTTGAAACTGGACAAAAGAGACAGATTAAAACACCAGGTTTAAACGGGAATGTGTCTACCTCATCTATTTGTGATCCTATAGACCAAAATGCATCTTATTACCAGGAGTAAACAGGGCCTAAGAAATCGTTCTCTTGCTACACTGCTACATGCTAACTTTATTGGGCCTAAACACACACAAAATGGGCATTATTAACACATTTGTTCGTCTTCAAGAGTGTAAATATTGGTTTTGGTGGCGTTTCGGTGCTCTTTAGGTGCACACTGAGCGGAGCAACCCTCCTCCAGTCACATGACTAAGGTCAAAGGTCACGTTATCCTTCTAGTACCACCAGAGAGAAAAATAAAATGATTATAATGTTACTCTCAGCACAATTATTCTGACAGTAAATACTAAAACTAGTAAGTGATTAGGTGAGGAAATGCTGATCAATATTTTTTTTTTTCAACAGTGAAACGATTAGTATAACAACAACAAAACATTTTTTGGAGAATCAAATCATCATATAATGATTTCTGAAGGATCACATGACAGTGAAGACTGGAGGAATGATCCTAAAATGTAGCTTTGCATCACAGGAGTAATTCAAAGAAAACAATTATTTTAAATAGAAATAATTTTTTACAGCATTACTGTTTTATGATCAAATAAAAGCAGCCTTGGTGGGCAGAAGAAAAATCTCACTGACCGCAAATGTTTGAACAGTAAAGCCTAAATTCAATCGGTTCATCACGTAAAGAACTTTATGCACTTTTTCAAGCGTCAAATTGGTAGTTGCGTAGTTGCGCTGTCAATGGAGGGCAAGAAATCGAACATTTGTGTTCTGAAGATGAACGAAAGCCTTATGCCTGGTTCAGACTACACGATATTAGTCCGAATTTGGCACGATCTGTGTGACGTAAGGTGTCGTAGGGATTCGTAAACGATAATGGACGTCGGGACGCAAGAATCGATCGTTTCATCTCGTATAGTGTGTCATAGTATACGACAACCGAATCCATGCTGCGATAGTTCACGACGTCATGACAGAAAGACTAGCATGTTTAATTTTTTTTGCGGTCCCTCACGACGGGTTCTGTCACTTGTGACGCTGACCAACCGGAGCAAAGACAGTTTTCGTACACAGCTTTCAAAAACGGCGAAACGCATGAGAGATGACGGAGCGGATAACTTTAGGTGGAATTATAAAATGGAGGAACGGTTCGTGGAGTTGTGGCAACAGTACTCCTGCCTGTACGATGTGTCATTGACGGACTACCACAACCAAATAAGAAAATTGCTGGCGAACGATAGCGGAAGCCCTTCAGGAACCCGGCGAGTAACGTTACTGGAATGTAACCTTAAAAGATGTTTTACAAATACGTTGTGGTGGCAAGGAGTAAAAATCGCATAATCTGACACAGTAACTATCGTAACAGACAAAAAATATCTTGTAGTCTGAACCAGGCATTACAGGTTTGGGACCACATGAGGTTGAGTAAATAATGACAGAATATAAATGTTTGGGTGTCCTGTCCCTTTAAGACAGTATTCCATTCCAAACATAGCCTGTGAAATTATGTATTATCCTTCAGTGTTATACTGTCCACTTTCTCTGGTGTTGAGAGCCTTTCACACACACACGACATGATCGCTCAAACAGCCCACACACATGCTCATTTGTTGTGCTCACTTTTATGTGCAGATCTCTGGAACGGCAAACAAACAGCTCTCTGAAGCATGAAACTCTTTCTGTCTTTTGTTTCTCTCAATTTTACTTTCATGTCATGATAGGACACACAAATAAAGCATCAAAAAGATGCCGCAGTGATGACTGTGAGAATCCTCAGTAGGTATACTGTAAACTCTGGAGCATAAATAACCCGTTATACGACCATAAATGAGGAAATTAAAAAATAAAATGAAAAGAAGGACCCAAGCGAACTTTGATTTAGCAACTTTTTTTTCTTCTTTCAAAAGCTTAACAATAACCCAGAACACTTGAGCAACCTCATGCACAACTATAAATAATAATAACAATACATGTTTCATTCAGAATTTCAAATGGTTTCCTAGTGCTTTGGGGAGAAGAGCTTGCATATATTTGAAATAAATGCATGTAATGTGCTTTATGGTGACTCTATTAACAACACCAAGATAATGAACAGTGTTTATTTACATTTATTTTGGTTTTCCTGCAGGTGAATATCATTGTTCAAAAACCCAAGCTTTCTGACCCTGTGTGTGAGAGTGTGTGTGCACTGGCCAGCTGCCACGTCCCACTTCAGTTTGGCTTTCAGCAGGGACGCAGGACACAGGTCACAGACCTTACTTTTATACACACACACACGTTGTGTTTTTGTGAATTATGGGGACTTTCCATAGGCGTAATGGATTTTACACTGTTCAAACTGTACATTATATCCCCCTACACTGCCCCTGCCCCTAAACCTAACCATCACACACACACACCACACACGTTTGTTTTTGTGACATATGGGGACGTTCCATAGGCGTAATGATTTTTATACTGTACAAATCGTATTTTCTATCCCCCTACACTGCCCCTGCCCCTAAACCTAACCATCACACACACACACACACACACACACACCACACACGTTTGTTTTTGTGACATATGGGGACGTTCCATAGGCGTAATGGTTTTTATACTGTACAAATCGTATTTTCTATCCTCCTACACTGCCCCTGCCCCTAAACCTAACCATCACACACACACACACACACACACCACACACGTTTGTTTTTGTGACATATGGGGACGTTCCATAGGCGTAATGGTTTTTATACTGTACAAATCGTATTTTCTATCCTCCTACACTGCCCCTGCCCCTAAACCTAACCATCACACACACACACACACACACACCACACACGTTTGTTTTTGTGACATATGGGGACGTTCCATAGGCGTAATGGTTTTTATACTGTACAAATCGTATTTTCTATCCCCCTACACTGCCCCTGCCCCTAAACCTAACCATCACACACACACACACACACACACCACACACGTTTGTTTTTGTGACATATGGGGACGTTCCATAGGCGTAATGGTTTTTATACTGTACAAATCGTATTTTCTATCCCCCTACACTGCCCCTGCCCCCTAAACCTAACCATCACACACACACACACACACACCACACACGTTTGTTTTTGTGACATATGGGGACGTTCCATAGGCGTAATGGTTTTTATACTGTACAAATCGTATTTTCTATCCTCCTACACTGCCCCTGCCCCTAAACCTACCCATCACAGGAAACATTCTGCATTTTTACTTTCTCAAAAAAACTCCTCCTGTATGATTTATAAGCATTTTGAAAAGTGGGGACATGGCCAATGTCCTCATAAGTCACCATCTCCTTGTAATACCTATGTCATACCCATGTCATTATACACATTTGTGTCCTCATATGTCACAAAAAATCCCCCCCCCCCCACCACACACACACACACATTCCCGTTTGCCCTCATGAGAGTCTGACAAACACACACCAATCACAGAGTGGATGTGCCAGATTTAAAATGTTTCTGAGAGCTTTGATTGGGTGGAGGTTCGGTCTCTGGATTGGACGCTTGAAGAGCTCTTGGCTTCAGCGTTTTGTTGCACACTAGTCAATGAAAATGATTGCGAGTTCTCCTCTCCGTTTTGTGTAATTTCCTCGCACTGAAATGCCATTCCAGTTTTCACTAAATCTAACATGTCATTTCTCAGCGGTCCACCCTGCGCTAAAGGTTCAGTCACCGTTCCCATTTCCTGTAAATTAATTAGTGCTATAGAAAAATGGATCGCTGTGTCTTTTTCACTTCAACTTTACCCTGAGATGTGCCATACTTTAGTAATAACCCAAAGCAATTATGGTTGAGCTTCCGTTTACCATATTTGAGCGCTGTGTGTATGTTTGCAGTGTTTATATGTGAATAAATGTCAAAATTAAATTGTTCATTGTATAAAGTGACCATGTCTTCTGGACTGCTCATGCGCATTTGTAGAGGCTGAAAAAGGCCGTTTTTAGTCATGATTTGAGTTTTTAGAAACCAAATTTATGAGACAGTTGTTGTCAGATATCATTGATCATCATCATTGATCAAAAATGAAATTTAATTGTAAGCTTGGCGAACAGTTTTGGAGAATTTGATGTTTCCCCATTCAAAGAGAAAGGAGCTGCACTTTTATGTCCGAGAGGAGTTTCGAAGATGGCCACCGAGTGAAATGACTTGACTTAAAGGGACTTTGACGAAAGTCTTATGGGTTTGGAACGACATGAAAGTGAGTAAATGATGACAGAATTTCCATTTTTTTGTTAACTATAAAAATATTATATTTCCCTGACTAAGGTCTATGCAGTAATCAGATTTCTTTTCTCAAATCAGATATTTTCAGTTAGACTGTCTGCACTGTTAATTGTAAGTGATCAAATAAGGTTTGTGTGTCCAGACATAACCAACCTATCTGTTTCTGCATGGGTTGTTTTGATAGCAATGTAGGCGCATCTACCTTTCTGACAAGGCTGTCAAAACGGATCATTAGAGGAAAAATGGAGGTGCATCATCTCACGCTCCAAATAAGAGGAACATGCCGAAATCTTTGGACATATTATTTCAAAATTGTATGAATATTTCCGGCACCCGTTTTGACATTACATGGTGTGTCGCATTGAGTGAGGCAAAAGACAGTTTGAAATCTGATTTGAGCAGCTAGAGCGTCCAGGCTGAGACACGACAGAAAAAATATGATTGGAATAGCATTTCAAAACACCTCCATATCAGGGGCGTTTCCTCAGAGGAGGCAAGGGAGGCAATGCCTCCTCAAAATGATGGGAAATAATTCATTGTACCAAAATAGCAGGTACAGTTACAGCAGGACGCCTTCCCTGAGCCCATTGACTTTAAAGGTGTCATGAACTGGCTTTTTAAAAAATGTTAAATATACACTTGTCTGAGCTCAGGTCCACTTGTGAAGTTTGCATGGTTTTTACATTCAAAAACATCACAATAAACAAGTAATAGGCTATTTTCTGCCATGTTTTTTTGAGCCTCTCTCAAGACATGCTGGGTTTTGATGGGTGTGCCGCACTGAAGACTTAGAAGTAAATGTCCACGGCTAGGATTGGATAAGATTTGCATATTTAATGAGCTTCGGCTACCCGGTGAGTATGCTTGAGGTATTGTTTTGAAGCGTGTGGGGAAACAAGAACGAAATGAATCGTCCATCTTGGCTCGCTAAATGTCTTTATCAAACAAACGATGAGTTAACAAAATTATGACGTTAATGGGAACTGGGAAGACTAAACTTAATGCCCACTTAACGGTGCAGAATGCGATCTCCCAGAATGTTGTTGAATACTGTTGATCTTTGACGCCTCTCTTTTCATTGCTCCGCCTCCCAAATTCACAAACAGCCCGCAAATAACCACCTCGCTCCGAGCTGGTCTCGAACCTTAGTCACCGGCATTTGAGGACAGCGCGCTAACGCTAAACACTGCAGTCTCTTGTCAATGCACAATGCAAGAGTGGTAAATCAAGACAACAATTTAAACAATAAGACTGACTGCGCTGAGCTGTATAATAATGATTCGTTTTCTGTCGATGAATGTATCCAATAAGTAGCATGTCTAATAAAACACATTCACAGGCAAGGCTTAAGTCTAATCCCAGACTAAAATGTATGTTTGAGTTGTTTTAACTGAAAGCAACTTGCATTGTTTTAGACATATCTTAATTAAGTAAGTGCCATTGTTTTGTCTCAAGATTTTTCTAAGGCATGTTTAGAAGTGTTACTTAAATGTGAACAATGGCCTGATCCTTAATCTAAACCCTGTCTCTGAAACAGGCCGTGATGTTTATTTAACAAGAAGAAATGTGACAACATTAAATGTAACTGGGTGATGAATTGAGGACTTTGTCTACTCATGTCAGAACACCACTGCACTGTATGTGGTTTGAATCAGATTTGGAGAAAAAAAAATCTGATTTGATGTGTTTTTTGTTCTGCTGTCCAGACATTTTTCAAAAACACATCTGGATAAAATCTGGATGTGCAAAAAAAAAAATCTGATTTTTGCTGGCAGTCTAAAAATGGTCTATGTGAATTAATTTACTGAATGATTCATTAGAGTTGGAGTCTTTTTGACCGGTTCACTAAAATGAATCAGCTCACTATTAATTAATTTCCACAGACGAAAGAAAGTTAACCCGGGTTTGGAACGGCATGAGGGGGAGATGACAGAATTAGCCTTTTTCTTGCTTCATGTGTTTCTTCAGGCGTCAAAGTTTCCCGCGGTTTCACAATGGTGGTGTAAACAGATCTGCTGTAGCGTCCCAGAAATGAAGGCCAGGGCACCGGCTTCAGCTTCAAACACTCCCTAATAATGCTAATTTACACACACATGTTTGTTTTTGTGACATATGGGGATATTCCATAGGCGTAATTGTTTTTATACCGTGCAAACCGTATTTTCTATCCCCCTACGCTGCCCCTGCCCCTAAACCTACCCATCACAGGAAACATTCTGCATTTTTACTTTCTCAAAAAAACTCCTTCTGTATGATTTATAAGATGTTTTTCTCAAGGGGACCTAAAAATGTCCCCACAAGGAAAAAGATTTTGGATATTGCCATCTTGGTGGTGTGTGTGTGTATGGGGTTCACACTAAGAACTAGAAAAGAGTTCAGAAAGTAATGGTTCTAGTCATCATTTTCTTTTAAAACCACAAGTCTTCCTTCTTCACACACACATAGCTAAACACACGTTTAGGTTTGTGTTCTTCAGTGTTTTCATATTGTTTTATGCGGTCGCGATTGTGTTATGTTTGAGATAAAAGGCAAAATGAGGTTGAAAAGCAGTGACAGACAAAAAAAAAAAAAAAGCTGGGGCAAACCTAGCTAATCGAATACAACTGTGTTTACGAGCACACAATGCGCGAGCACTGATGACTATGATGACTTCATCTCCATGGCAACCTCGTTCATTCTCTCCCTGGGATGGAAACCGGAGCCCTGGAACCTAGAGCAATGACATCATCATTTGAAATGTCACAGAACTCAAACTCAAAACCCCCTTTTTTTTAAAAATTACGACACACGGATGAACTGTTGATGGTTATAAGAGCAAGAACATGAGCTCTGTTACAATACTCAGTGAGCTTACTTGCTACCTTTTAAAGGGGTGTTTTTTTCTAGGCTTGGTTGTGTTTATGGGGCGTAGTATACCACGTCTTAATACATCTTTTCTGTTCTTATATTTGACCTTTATTCCACACCGCTGTCTCCACTGTGCTTTGAACGGCTCGTCTGCTTCCTGCTTCTACGAAGCCCATCCCTCTGAAAAACGCAATGGTCTTAGAATTGGTCGGATAGCCAAATGTAGTTTCCTGTATTTTTATTGGCTGAAGTGTCAAGCACAGGTTGTCCGGAAACGCCACGCCCCTCACTATCACAGGCAGAAGTCACATCTGCGGAGACTAGCGAGGGTTAATGATGTCACCAACCCAGGAAGAAGCACGTTGTAGTCCAAACCGGCCGTTTTTTTAGGCAATAAACTGCCGTAACTTTAAAAGACAATATCTCCGTTTGCACTGAACTTTCAGCGCTGTAACTTTGCGGATACTGTTTATGCTCAAGCAGCAACATTACACACTAACTAAAGTTAAAAAAGCAAAATCGCATGCAGCCACCCCTTTAAAGGTGCACTATGCAACTTTCCGTCCACTGGAGGGCGCCTATTCAAAACAAAGGCGTAGTTTGATGGCAAAGTTTGAGCGCAGCATCTTGGGACATGTGGTCTTCACATCACAACCGGTGGAAAATAGGACTCTGGCAGAAATCACGTTCATGCATGCGGTTATTAACGTTACTGTAGTGAAGCAGAGCAGGACAGAGTGTTGAGGAGCTGAGCACGGCCGCTGGAGCGATTGTTAAACAAACACACGGCTCACGAGTACCGGGACTTTTACTATGACAGGACGGGACACAGTCGCCGGGTGCTCGCACTTCCGCTTTTTCCGGTCAGGTAAAGCAGCTCTGTTTATCATATCAGATACATTTAAGTGTGTTTAAAAGGATGTTATGACGTTCCTCTGTGCGTTCGCTTGGTGCTGCTGTGACATGTTCACACTGCTAAGAGAAAAGCTCTTCTGCAGAATAAAACTGAGGGTAGCGCAGATATGACACGATTGACAGGCGACTCCCTCAAACGCTATGCAAACGTCTCGGTCCTTAGTTAAAATAGCAATTTTCTCACAATTTACAAATAGTTGGAAACATTTGGGATATTGTAGGTACTCAACTGAACAAAATATATAACACTGGCCTAGTGGTTTTTGGATATTTTACTGCTAAAATACTACATAGTGCACCTTTAAGGGCGCTTCTCAACTCAAACAGTACCTCATTAGTGACTGATTTAAAACTTTGACGACAGAATTTTCATGTGGACAACTTTTTAAAGTTTCATCTTATTTTCTATGTAGCCTATATGAGTGTGGATGTGGATTTGGAGACAGCAACTAAAAATCCCACACGGAGAAATGAGGCGAATAATTACGACCACAAACCCATGAGAGGAAACCAAACGAAACCATTAATCTAAACAATCATCTCTCTCGGTTGTGATATCACTGTATAACATCCCATGAGACCCAAATGAGGGGCTTTCAGATGGTTATGACGCGAAAGAGAGACAGATATTTCACTATGTGTTATATAATGATGATAAACAGTTGGCTATAATTATTTGCAGTGCTAGACAAGGCCTAGCGAAGGTGTGTTGATAGTTTAAAGGTGATTAAGGGGGCCTTTCTGTCAGCGTGCATCTTGTGTGTACAGAAATCAGTCAGTGCAAACTCTGGCCTCATTTCACAGTGTGCATGGAAAACACACACAGGTAGACCTGGCCAAACTGAGAAGCCCTTTCACAGTGTGCAGAGAATGACACAGACACTATATACACCTTGCTGGCCATACAGAGTAGTTTGGTCTCTGCTGTGTAAACGGTTCATTCTTCTGCAAGCCCCATTAGCGAATGCATGAGGAAAATTTCCGACGTTGTGCACACACACAGAGAGAGAGAGAGAGACAGGTATGCTTTGTAAATCACTGAATTCATTAACAGTATGCAGAGAAAAGCACACATTTCTGGACAGACGAAAATAACCAAAAACTTGATAAATACAAAAACTATAGGCTAATATGTTTAGTCTTCTGCACTGACCATCTTCAAGCATTTGGACATTGAACTACTACATTGATACTAACGATGGATGATTTGTATGATTTTTTCACATGTGAACTTCATACAGCAGTCAAAGCTTTTACTATGCCTCAGATGAACACTTCCGCTTCTTCAGCTCGTGTATGCGGGGTAACACAGCGCTGTTTTATCATATTAGATACACTTTTTGAGTGTGTTGAAAGTTGGGTTAATGGCACTCTGTGTTTGCTTGACGGCTACTATGAGACACTTGTTCAGACTGCAGTGAGCTATATCAATATTATCATCCATGGTAAAACATGGTACTCATGGTAAATCAAGAAACTAAGATTTAAACAGTAAGACTAACTGTGTTGAGCTGTATAACAATGATTCGATTTTTGTCCATGAATGTATTCAAACAGTTGCTCATCTGTCTCATAAAACACTTAACATATTAAAGCATCTTTGGTGTTTCCATGGTTTCATCAAAATAAAATCTGTAAATCGAGGGTAACGCTGGTATGATGTCATTGACAGGCGACGCACATGACGGTCCAGGTCTTGGTTAATATTGCTTATTTCTCTGGATTTAAACATTTTTGGAAACATTTGGGATAATGTAAGTACACAAGTCAACAAAATATATAATATTGTTCTAGTGGTTTTTGGATATTTTAATCCAAAAAAATTACATATTGTGCCTTAAAAGTCATTTTTGAGGGGGGGAAAGAGCTCAGAAGTTAATTTGTTTGCAGATGCCACTTGTTTTTAAAATTCACTTCAGGTCAGTAATTTAAAACATAATTTTTTTCCCAAAAGGCCTAGCTCAAACAATGTGAGGTAAACACTTACATAATTTTTTTTGGTTTTGTTATAATGTTCCCAATTTTAAGTAAGCAGAAGTTTTGAGTTTGTTGTACTCATGCATGTTAATTGCTCCTAACTTGAAGTTCTGAGTTAGCTAAAATGTACATTTTGATAGCAGTTAACATTAAAGATTTAGTTAATTAAATTAAGTTTTCTTTTGAGTTCTTACAAATCAAGTTAGATATGTATGTCACTGTAAACCTTGACAAGTTGTCAGAACTAAAAAAAAGTTAAATGAGAATTTTTTTTAAAGTTAAGATTTTTGTTCTTAACTTGAAATATTTCAGTACACTAATTTAAACAAGTAACTTAAAGGGGGGGTGAAACACTCAGTTTCAGTCAATCTCATGTCAATCTTGAGTACCTATAGACTAGTATTGCATCCTTCATATCTCCGAAAAGTCTTTAGTTTTATCATATTTATAAAAGAAATATGGGCTGTACCGAGTCTTTCCGGAAAAAACCGAGCGCCTGGAGGCGTATCGTGTGGGCGGAGCTAAAGAATGACAAGCGCGCAAAGCGGTGACGTCCTCAAGCGTGGAGAAACCCATCTATCTCAGCTAATACAGATAATGATCCAGAATCAAATCTGAGGCTGAAATAAATTGAACAGGAGAAACGGCAACATCAGGACGTCCGTCTCTGTGGTATGTACTGTATTTAGGGGCCTTTGTGTGCAGTTTATGAGGACATGATTCGGTTTATGGTCTATTGTATGTGACTAGACCTTAGAGGTAGCAAGCAAAACGGTTTTGCACGTCAGAGTCAGAATAGTGTAACGTTATACAGAACAACAATGGAGTAACCGTTAGCGCATTTGAATGACGAAGCACGCGATTGTATCGTTTACTGATGTTTACTCATGCGACGGTAGCCAATAGCAGAGACATTTGAAGTTGATTTACTCACCGGCATCTTCCAAAGCAGGACCACTCTGTCAAAAACACACTTCTTTGGTAACGTTATGATTTGGTGAAGTCCTGTGACAGCAGTGACCGTGGAAATCCACTTTGCGACGCGACTGAAGCGATGCCTTGAAGCTTCCCGTCATTTCTGCGTTCAAATCGGTTCAAATGCAGCGCTGCCTTCCCGGAATGCTATGCTGAAGCGTTGAAGTCGCTCGACGTCACCCATAGGAATAAAGTGGAGCGCGGCGCGCCACATAAGTGTTCACGGACGACTGGATCTGCACCTGAGAGACTGTTTACGGCGTGCATTTCCTCTCTCTCCCTCTAGTCACGCGCGCGCGCACCCTTCCGGGAGAAGAGCCCGTACGGCCCATACAAGGACCTTCCGCTCTATTTAACGTCAAGTAGACCCATACTCGAAAAAAACTCTCCGAAACTTGTGAGAAACCGGAAGGAGTATTTTTAACACAGAAATACTCCATCAAACGTCCAACATTCGTTTTTGAAACTTTGTCTATGTTTAGGATGGGAATCCAAGTCTTTAAAGGTGTAAAAAGCTCAGTATGCATGAAACAGCATTTCACCCCCCCTTTAAAATGATCAAGTTATCGAAACATAAATATTTTTCTAGCTATAACAAACTAATTCAGAAAACGCAACGTTTGCTAACATGTTAACAATAGCAGTGAATGAGTACAGCAACTTAAAACATGTGACTTACCTGTTCTCAAACCAAGCAGTGTGCCATGATGGTAACTCTCCAACCCAAAAAAAAAAACACAATCAGAAACTCTTATAAATTAGCATAACAAAACATTAATGACTCCCTTAATTAATCTTGCATCTAAAAAATAAAATAAATTATATAACACGTATTTTTAGCTTTAACTCTCCCTTCCGAGTGCCATGAGCAAAGCATGCTGGGAAATACAAAATCCCAACCCAGTTTCAGTTAAACTAAAGTTAGTCTAAATTAAAGAAAATAAGTTCATTTAACTCACAACAATGAAACAGTCCAGTTTACTTGAAATATGTCAATGCTGTGAACTCAAAAGAAAAATAAACTTCTAAATACATAACAGTTATTTTAACTGAAATAATTTGTTTAATTTAAGTTTGTCCTACTCAAACCAGTTATTTTGAGCGTTAGGCTTTACCGTGTACAATAAAACAGTAATATTGTGAAATACATATATATATATATATATATATAGCCCTTTTAAATAACTGTTTCATATTTTCACACATAAAATGTAATGTATTCCTTGTGATCGATTACTCCAGTCTTCAGTGTCACATGATCCTTCAGAAATAAATCTAATATGATGATTTGGTGTATTATCAATGTTAAACAGTTGTTCAGCCTAATATTTTGGTGTAATTTTTTTTTTTCAAAACTCAAAAGAACAGCATTTTTCTTTGGATTTAATTATTTGGTAACATTATACATGTCTTTAAATCTGTTGCTTTTGAGCAATGAAGTCCTTGCTGGATACTGACCAGAGGTGGACCGTAACTCAGTACATTTACTTGAGTACTGTACTTAAGTACACTTTTTGAGTATCTGTACTTTCCTGGAGTATTATTTTTTCTGGAAACTTATGACTTTTACTTCACTACATTTGAAAGACTAATATCGTACTTTTTACTCCACTACATTTCTATCAAAGTCGAAAGTCATTTCTGCAGCAGCTCCGAAAGTCGGTGGATGATTTTTCCCATCTTTAGAAGGTTTTTTGTTGTTGTTGTTTCAGACAGTCTGTCGGGAATCACTCTTATAGGGTCATATACATTACCCCAACTTTTTTTGAACACTGATCTGTTCATAGCAAAACGGAAGAAGACGGTTCTTAGGCACAGTGTGTGCACCCATAGCCATACTTTGAAAGTATGTTTCAGTTCTAAAAAAAAATCAAGATTAGTTAAGTTGGCATACACTTGGTGCATGTCTTATAAAATATTAAAAATTTAAATGTCTGGGAGAAAGAGAAGAGTAAAGTTGGGAGAATGTCAGATGTGTATCAGTGTATTGGATCTGTGCATTTGGCCTTAAAGTGACAGCAGCTTTGTAAAGAGCTTTGTAACTTATATACAAGTGTAACGAAGTTCGTGGATGGGAAGGAAGGAGGCGGGAACCGGCGAACGTTCAACATACTTTAATTTAAAATAAATAAACAAAACGAAAGTAAAACCGCGGGCAGCCCCTTACGGACGACTGCCCGCAAATACCCACACAATAAACCGGGTGCAGCCCCTCACGGACGACTGCCCACATAAACATAATAAAACATAAACAAAACATAACGTAAAGTCCAGGCCTTGGCCGTCTCTCGTCTTCCGCAGCCCTTGCTCCTCCTTTTATGCTCCCGTCACATGGCCGCGAGACGAGACCGGTGTGCCATGCAGCTGGCACTCGTCAACACTAATCACCGGCCCGCTCTCACGGTCCCTCGCCACGCTGCCTGTCACACCACAATAAGTATTTAAATTAGTTTAAGTTAGTCGTATGGTAGTACGTCAGATGGAGCATCACTGAATGGCTTAAACCATGATGACAGTGTGCATTTATACAACAATAATGAAATAATGCATTAGCATAAAAAAGGAAATTTACTTTGATACTTAAGTAGCCTACTTTTGAAAACAAATACTTCTGTACTTTTACTTGAGCAAAAATCTGTTTTTACAACTTTCACTTGTAACGGAGTAATATATGACCAGTAGTACTTTTACTTTGACTCAAGTAATAGAGTTGTGTACTTTGTCCAAACTTTTGCATGTGCCAGGGGTATCTTCCGTGTCTAAAAGAGCTTCAGAGTCGCTGTAGTTCTCAGTGTCTAATAAATCCACTCACTGTATACGCTCCAAACATCTGTCACAGCAAATGACGATAAATTGCTCTAAGTGACTTTACATTGGTTGGAAACATTTGTTCATGTGAATCTCAATGTTTTTTGACTAGTTATTATGGGGCTTTCACTGTAAACTGGCTTTTTCGGCCACTAAATGGCTCATTTATTAGGAAAGAGGAAGGAACCTATCAAACCCCCGCTTCCCTTACACACACAGACTAAATTAAAACACACGGCCCTGAAGAACACAAACGTGAAGTATTTCTCTGGCTTGTTTGCAGTCAGTGAGGCTCATCTAATCCTTCCACTGATGAGTGAGGCTGTTTCCTCCGATTTCAGAGCTTTGGAGTTTTTCTTTTGCCATCAGGGCATTTAAACAAGTAAACCATGCTAATCTACTGGGATGAATCTCTCAAAAGCCTGTCAAGAATGTGTCCAAGTCCTGCACATTTCATCCCAAAATATATTTAGAATAAAGAGATGAAAGACTATTTTTAGAAACATTAAAAAAAAAATTGAATTGTGACATAATGTTAATGACAACTACACACACCTCCACCCTGGATCCACAGGAAAGCGGTATAAAAGCAAAAACTGTAAAGCATTTCTATATAGTAGTATTTGTTGTTCAGCCTTTAATTAATGCATATTTAAACATAAAATATTTTTAGTATCATTTAGTGTTATTATTTATTATTACATTTTGTAGTTGTTTATATTATTTATAAGCACATTTACCTCCCATATTACTAATTTTATACACATTTCATATGACTTTTATATTATGAGCAATTGCGTTAATTTAAAACAGCATAAATTAAATGAATACAAATATTATTAATTTTACTTTTTTATCACAAATTACTAATTTTATAAATATTATGACCAACTGTATTAATTTAATTTAATTTTAAACAGCATAAATTAAATTAAGTATAACAAACACCAATTAAATGCAGTTCAATTTAAATAATGCAATCATTTTTTACAATGGTGATTATTTATATGATTTTATTATTTATAAGCACGTCTCCCAAATTACTGTAACGCAAATATTTTCTTTTTTTATTTTACTAATATTATTCTGTTACTATTTTTATACTATAGAAGATACTTTATTGTATTTATGTAACACAATTTAAATTGGCATAAATTATATTAAATACAAACAAAGGTTGAAATGATTTAATAATTTTATGGTTAAACATTTTTGCATTACAGAAATGAGAATTTAACAAAATGTGTTTAGTTTTTGTGAAAACAATGTGACTCGGCAGTTTTGATTTTCTTAAAAATGTTGATATATTTAATGATGAAGTACAGTATGACCCGGACGAAGTGAGCTCGTTCTTGGTGCTGTAACGTAGCAAAGCATGCTGTAAAAACAGCCGATCTCTTCCTAAACAGAGAGCATGGAGATGCAACAATGAAAAGAGAGAGGGGAACTGATCGAAAGAGGGATGGAGAAAGGAAGAGAGGGAGCATTAGAGAGAGGGATTAGATGAGAAAGCTGCTCCCTGTGGCCCGAGGCTGTGGATGGGCTGAACGCACTGAGGCCACTTCCTCTCCTGACGCTCGGTTTGAGCCACAGAAAGGATTGGACATTCCTCCTATTGTCCTAAAGCAGAGGACACCAAGAGCTCAGGATCCCATGGGCCTCAGGGAAGAGACACACACACAGAGAAAGAGTGAGACTGCAACTTTTGTGCATGCATGCAAAGAACTGATGCTGAAATCCGCGACTGTATCACTTTTTTTTAATGGTACACCACCATGATTAAACAGCAAGGCTAATTGGTTAAAAAGTAAAACACTCCTCGTCTCAGCAGCTCTCCTCTCTGAGGATCTCATTAATGCCACTTTTTGGGATATAAAAGGCCAAATTAATGTATTATACTCCAACCAGCATGTGCTCAGAGACTGTTTGTCCAGTCCAAACCACATTAATATGTCAAAGTGAGAGGAAGTCCCAAAGCAAGACAGGAAGTATTCGGCGAGCGCTCTCAGATCTGTTCTCCATTAACCCCTGCAAAACAAGTCACCTGTGATTCCTGATACAGTGAAGAAACAAGCACCTCGGACGGTTTTCACATCGTCTGCATGCCATCCGATCCAACACACAGTTAAAGAAGAGGAACGTCTCCGCACTGATTGAATAATGGACGGAGCTGTTTCCCCATGGCTCTCTGTGGTAATGGCTTCTTCATGCAGCGCTGCAGTGAATGCATAGTTTCCAGCCAATGTGCCATGCACCGTCTCCACACGGGCCAGAGTTCAGGCCCTCCGGTGAGCGATGGCTCGGTTCAGCGCTTTTTTTTTCATAACCTCTTTCAAAATTTCATTTTTATATTCTCTCTTTTCCTTGTTCTTCCCTAACTTTAGTGCTTCCCACCAGAGGAAGATAAGTTCAAATGCGGCATTTCAGAACATTTTCCATTTCTTTAGTTTTCCCAGTGGGTCTTTCTTTAGTGCTGGTTTTAAGGGTCAAAACCACTTTGTAAGCAGATCAGGTTCTCCAAAGTGAAATAACCACTCAGATATTATATTTCTATAATAAAATAGCCATGCTGTTTGGTACAACTGTATGCTAAAATTACATTTTATTTGACATTAACAACCCAACAATCAATTGACAAAAAATGTGATCCCACATGATCAGGGAGAACATAATCTAAATGCTTATATCTTGCTATTTTGGAAACCTTAAAGCGGCCCAAATTGTGCCCCTTTTCAATGTTTTTGGTGTCTGTTAGAATAGGTTTTCATCCTTGAATGTTCAAAAAACATTATTTTTAATATATTTTACTCTGTTAAATGTTGCAGCAACTTTCTTCAATCTGTCAGTAATGCTCTATTTAGTCAAAGACTATAGATATAGAAAGACGGTTCACACCTATTAATTATGAATGGGAGAAATTGCAATGTGCTTTATGGTGTAATACGTCCTGCCCTCTAAGAAAAAGAGCCAGTCACTGACTTTTATCACTGCCGTTAGAAGCTCCAGGCCCTATTACACTTGCGGTCTTTGCGGTTAACCACTATATGGTCCAAGTATGGATGTGAAGACTGCAAGTGGGTATAGAACTTTTGATTACCTGACTCGACACACTTAAAGTGTTTACAGAGCTTTTTTAGTTTCAATATTTAGCATTTTAAAATAAAAATCTAAATGTCTGTTATTTAAATGTCACTATTTAACAGAAGACAAATTGTGGTGCTTCTAACACCCGTTTCACACATACTCCGTCTGCAGTGCGTGTGCGGTGCGTGTTGCGTATGCGGTGCAGAAGCCTCACACCCTGTAGTGCTTTCACATATGCTGCGTTTGCAGTCCGCAACTGGTCCGCTGTTGCATACCACAAACACAGCATTTATTATTTAAAATCCAAAAGTTTTTACTGAACATGCCTCGTCAGAATTCCAATTCTCTTTGTTTACTCTTTAATAGAAGTCAGGTTACGAATTTTATTAAATTCATATTCATTATTCATATTCATATACTTTAGATTTAGCTCACACAAGTGGCAAAACATTTAAACATAGGTTATAGCCTTAAATCACAAACATTTTAAATTAGAAACTTACAATAGTCTATTCAAAAACAGCCGAATCTCGTCTTTTCTTTCGTTTTTACACCCTTTTAAAAGAAATCCTGCAGGTCAAAAAGATCTTTGCTTTTCATCTCCAAGAAAGTACGAATGCTATCCATTATGGCACATTTTTTTACCTAAATGCCAGGTAAGGTGTCGTTTTGTTGCTTTACTTGAGAAAAAAGCCATGTGTTGACTTTGAAACAAGAGTATATTTTAAATGATATGCATCTGTGGTGAAATTACTAGATTTTCGCGTCAGTAGCCTACTTTTTTTTTTAATGCAAACAATGTTCTATCACTTTAATGCAGCAACGCAGCGCAGCAAAAATAGACTCGGTACGAAAACGATCCGTGCACTGCTGCAGATGCAACGCACCTGGACCGGACTGACGGACAGCATCCGCGTGCAGTGTGAAAGCTGTCATCCGTTAACATGGGTACTGAAAAAAATACGCACCGCACACGCACTGCAAACGGAGTATGTGTGAAACGGGTGTTAGTAAGGGATAATAAAAAGCAGTTGTTGCACAAAATACACATAGCCTACTCATCTTTGCACCAATAAAATGTGCAACACTTTCCCCAGTTTCACAGACAATGATTAAGGTCTTTGGACACTTTGAAATTATCATTCGAAATGTTCGTTCGTATGATTCCATGTAGTGTCAATCACGTTTTTTGCATCCGTAACAAGCATTTTGAGAGGGGCATTTTGACCATTCAGAGCCACCAGATGATGAATGCGGAAAAAACGAATGCAAAGCCAAGCTATAGTCCCAGACTAAAATGCATGTTTGAGCAGTTTTAACTGAAAGCATCTTACAGTGACATTTTTTAAAAAAAAATATGTCACTGCCATTGTCTCTAGATCCACATCAGTAGTGTTTTTTTCTAAGGCACATTTATAAAAGCTTCTAAAATGTCATAATTGAACTAATGCCTAATCCTTGCTTAATCTAAACCCTGTCTGTGAAACCGGGCATTTTATGTTTTACTACCAAATATGTAATAACTAATGAATTGAACTTTCATTGGAATACTTTTCTCAACATTTGGCTCCGAAGCAGTATTCCAGATAGTGTAGGTTTAGTGTGCATTAAGGGCACTGCACAATTTTAAGACATGTGACAGTCTTGCACACTTATGTCCTGTCACATGTACGCGCTCTCAAGTGACCAAGACCTCAAGTTTGGGTATTTGGACAGGGCATTTGTACCCATATAAACCTGAAACTTGCACTTAGGACTGCACATGTGTATTGGCTGGCCTTAATTGGCTATGTTAGTGAGCACTTCTCCTTTGCTGAGATAATCCATCCACTTCACAAATGTGGCATATCAAGATAGTGATTTGCAAAATGTGCTGCACTGCATGAGGCAAATGGTGGTCACACCAGATACTGACTGGTTTTGGGACCCCCATCAACCACATTTTAGGTGGGTGGATTATCTCAGCAAAGGAGAAGTGCTCACTAACACAGATTTAAACAGATTTGTGAACAATATTTGAGAGAAATAGGCCTTTTGTGTGCATAGAAAAAGTCTTAGATCTTTTAGTTCAGCTCATGAAAAATGGGGGCAAAAACAAAAGGGTTGTGTTTAATATTTTGTTCAGTGTAAATAGTTGCAAATATACAGCCGCCGAGTGAACAGACTTTCCTTAAAAGAGACTTTGGTTAGTTCCTGTTTTATGAAGCCTCTCCTTCTGAAAAGCATAATATGCTCTGATTGGTTGGCTGGACCCGTGTGTTGTGATTGGTCAACCATTTTGAGCATGTATGGGAAATAGTCACGCCCCATACCATAACTGTGAGTTTCAACACACAACTAACTAACTCAACCAGGCTTCTCCCTTTTTTGCACATGCCTTGGGCAGCAATTATTGAAATGAGCAATATTGTGACATGTTCGTTCCTGGAATAAAATTTGAGACTACAATGGAGGCGTTTCATGGAGTTGAGAAACAGTGACATAGATATAAGAGAATAACTCCCACTGGACTGACTTTGTACTTTGTAATACTGAAGTAAAAATGTAACAAAAAAAAGAAGCTTAATAGGACCACTTTAAACGACAAGTTACTATTAACTCTGGACTTAAAGGTGCACTATGCAGTATTTTTGCAGTAACATATCCAAAAACCACTAGGCCAGTGTTATATATTTTGTTCAGTTGAGTACCTACAATATCCCAAATGTTTCCAACTATTTGTAAATTGTGAGAAAATTGCTATTTTAACTAAGGGCCGGGACGTTTCAGCATAGCGTTTGACGGAGTCGCCTGTCAATGGCGTCATATCTGCGCTACCCTCAGTTTCGGGTTTTATTTGGCAGGAGCCCAAACCCTTTACTCTCAGTGTGAACAAGTGAACGCACGGAGTAACGTCATAACATAATTTTCAACACACTTAAATGTATCTAATATGATAAACAGAGCTGCACAATCAAAACCGGAAGAGCGGATCAGTACAGGCGCCCGGCAACTGTGTCCCGTCCCGTCATAATGAAAGTCCCGGTATTTGCGAGGCGGGTATTTGTGTAACAATCGCTCCAGCGGCCGTGCTCAGCTCCTCAACACTCGGTCCTGCTCTGCTTTAGACTACAGTAACGTTAATAACCGCATCCATGAACGTGATTTCTGCCCGAGTCCTATTTTCCACCGGCTGTGAGGTAAAGACCACATGTCCCAAGATGCTGCGCTCAAACTTTGCGTCATCAAACCGTGGACGGAAAGTTGCATAGTGCACCTTTAACAACTGTATCCAAAAAAAATATGTTCTAAGAACGTTGTGCTAACATTCAAGTTGTGAAAATATTATTTCAAAAGTAAAAAAAGTTTGTAAAAAAAACAACAAAAAACGTTTTATTTATTTTGTCAGCTCTGGTTAGTTTTGTTCATCGCATCTTTACTGAAGAATTTCCTGAAATCCTCATGGATAAAAAATGAAAAACACTTCATATATATACTCCAGAAACATTTGAGCCATCCCTCCTCTTTTTCTATAAAGAAAAATACAAAAGAATCTAAAAAAAACACCACTTGCTAATATTCAACATGTGTGTGTGTTCATTTCAGCGAGTGCAAAGTGGAGAAATGTGCCTAATGGCCTCCTTTAAACCCCATTTAAAGTCATTAATGCCTGTAATATCGGTCCAGAGTGTGATGGCATGCCTGTTTGGCTGCTCTTTCTTTGTCAGAGGGCCCTTATGAAGCAGAGGGCCCCTGAATGCCCACGAATGCTACAATAATTAAAGCAACACCTGTTTGAAAGCATTGACACGACAATAAGAAAGACACGGTGAGCAGCGGAGAAGCAGATTATCAGCAGCTGCTGATTGAGAATGTGAATAGAGACCTCCTCCCCGTGAAGAAGTGAGGGAAGGGCCCTCATCCGTCCCTATTGTGTGGCCATTTCTGATTGGCTCTGTTGTGGCTAATGGAGTTTATAGTGGTTTAATTGAGTGGAGTAAATACACGGAGCACATCAATGGAGCGGCAAGCAGATGCTGGCGGAGATAATAAGGGACGGTCTATTCTCAAGTATTCAAAACGTATTCAAGACTCCATTATTCCTTTCAACCACGCGCAGGAGGGCGGAGAACCGCAGCACAGATGGCAGGGGTGACGGTTTGGGCCGGAGAAGAGCTTTCTGAGGTGCTTTCTTTCAAGCAAATGCAGCGTAAAGTGATGGGCTCTTTATTGACTATTCAGTGATGGTGAACACAGGTCTCTGTGGCTGTATGAATGACCACTGCAGGACAGAGAGAAACACTCAGAGGCAGAGACCGGTTAGTGCTGGTTTGGTAATGGTGTGGGAGCCCAATGACTGCATAATGCATGGAAACTATCTATCTATCTATCTATCTATCTATCTATCTGTCTGTCTGTCTGTCTGTCTGTCTGTCTGTCTGTCTGTCTGTCTGTCTGTCTGTCTGTCTGTCTGTCTATCTATCTATCTATCTATCTATCTATCTATCTATCTATCTATCTATCTAACTGTCTGTTCGTCTGTCTATCTATCCATCCATCTACTCGTCTGTTCATCCATTTATCCATCCGTCTGTCTTTCTGATTCTATCCGTCCAAATAATTAATAATAATAATAATAATAAAGGTAAACAAGAAATTACGAAACTGAGTTAAAGACATTCAAAAATATATTTTATGAACATTATAATAAAGGTGCCCTAGAATGAGTTGAAACAATATGTTAAATTGTTCTCTGATATCTACATAGAGGGTGTGTGGCTTATTTAAAGGCAAAAATTGTCCAGATACAGTTTTACAGGTCCATTTACAACCCTATAAATTGTCCCTATGTAATGCTCTGTTTTTGCCTTATTTGGAAGAGTTATGAATATTAATGTTGAGCTCTGCTCTGATTGGCTTATTTCAGCAGCTCACAGCAGTTCAGTGAAGCGGCTCGTGAGTCCTGACCGCCCTGACTGACTGAATGACACTTTAAGCAAAACATCTCAAATGGAGATTGATAAAATGCAGCTTACTTGTTTATTGGTGTTTTCAGATCATCCGTGCGCGAGAAAGAAAAAAAAACGTGTGTTTGCGGTTGCCAGATTTCAGTGATTTAAATCCCCCAAACAGAGCTTTTACGTGAAAAGAAACCCGTATACTATCCGGTGTTTTACCTCAACATGTCCAATCTGGCAACCATATGCACGCGAGCTCTCTTTTGCGCGCGCGGATGATCTGAAAACACCAATAAACAAGTAAGCTGCATTTCAGCAATCTCCATTAGAGATGTTCTGCTTAAAGTGTCATTCAGTCTACATTTTAGACTTGTCTTTTTTCGTCAACGATGCATGTTCAAATAACGTTAGTCACAATGTAGGCTACGCAGTGACTGTGATGTTGGCTACTCTTAATACAAGCATGCAAAAACATCATAGGCCTACTTCAGTTCTCAAAAATATAAATATATAACTTATATTTTTACAAAATGAATAGCCTTGTCAAATGACTGTCGTTTTTACTTATATGGTGGAAAAGGTGACGTTTGCTAGAAGGATCGAGTGAACGATCTGTAGGCAACGTATCTACGGTTGTATTTTGTAATGCAAAATAATATTAACCTTTGTCATTAGACACACTATTTAGTTTTGTATGGTACTTGGAGTTTCCTATTGTTACTGTACTAGCATTTTGCGTCATCTAGACAATGCGATCTCTAAGAAACTTTCAATTTAATCAGAAATTGTTTAAACAGTCAATAAGTGGATAAATCACTACTTACTGCTTGCAGGAATACAGTTGGCCCTTTCTTCAGTTTAAGACGCGGAGCGAAGCTTGCTTGAAATGGGCCGAACAAACAAATGATTTGTTGTGATATCCGATTATAATAAACCTCAACCATGACTGTTGACATATGAAAAGTCCTCACGTCTCCTACACAGCCTGAACATGACGTGTGTCATGAGAGACATTTTTTGCTATGCTCAAGTGTCTTTACCTGCAGTCCCGATGGTTCGGCTTCGTCAGTTCCGCCTGACAATGAACATGTTTGGACAGATGCAAATGTTGGGGGCGTGTATATAAATGATCCCCAATGCTTGAGTCACGGTTGGGTTTATGTTGAGAAGCACTTCTTTTCCCGTGGTGTTTTTGATATACGAGATTTACATATGAAGGAGGAGGCAATGGTGTTTGAGACTCACAGTATGTGATGCATGCCAACTCTTATTATTTCACTATGGCAGGGTTAATTCAATTTTTCATTATAGGGCACCTTTAATATGTTACACATATATTATACAAGCACAGTGCACATTCAGTAAAAACAGCTTAACGTGCGTTTTTAAAAGAAATCTGACATCACTGGTTTGGGATCAGCAGGTTTAGAGCCTGTTTTTTATTTATTTATTTTTTAGGGAAACTCTGGAAAAGGTATGTTTAAAAGTGTGACTCTCGCGCACAAAATGACTGTCTATGAGATTCACACACACTGCTTGAGATCATGACATGAGAAAGGAGGTGTTGAATCAAGAGACACAAAATCCCAAAATGCACCTGGGATGTACAGCCCAGCCGTCTGTTTCTCTCACTCGCAGCCAAAATGAACAAAAAAGAGCCCTTGCTAAGAAACCCTACAATACCTTTCACGAAACACTGTTACCACCCTTTCCTTCTCCACAACAACACACACACACTGAGCCCTGAGAGAGCCAGCGCACAATACAAGGGGCAGGAACTGACCAGCCTATGAATACAGAGCCTCCCATTATCACACCATGTGTTCAGCCCGAACGCTGCGGTTCCCAGCCATGAGACGAATTATTCAATTCAATGAATGCCACTTGACAGATAAAGAGAAAGAGAGAGGCTGTGAATGAAGAGAGTTAGTACGGCTAATTCATCCTTTATCTCCATAAACAGCATTTCATTGTAATAGACTTCTAATTGACTTTGGCCAATCTGCTCACTCGAGGATCTGAAAAGGATCTTGGGGGCGAATGGGGTTGAATGCATGTGTCATCGTTCACAGCAAAACAACCCCAAAATGTGACACCATAGGACCGTTAGGAAAAGAGAACTATAGGGCTGGGCGATTTTTAAATAATTTGCACACATTTCAATGGTCAAATACTGTATTGATGTGATGAACAGCTATGCAGTTGTTAGTGGCAAAAAGTGCCACAAAAATTGACAATTATTAATTGTGATAATGCATTGAATCGTGCAGACACATCGTTTTATAGCCAGGTTTTCATATAAATAAAATAGGTAATCATATTTTGATGGTTTAATTAAATTTGTAGGGCCATTAAAAATAAATATTCTCTCCGGACATCACTTTTGGCCAATATTGTAGCCTATATATTATATATAGTACTGTTCAAAAATTTGGACACATTACTATTTTTCATAATAATGGCTAATGTGACACTGAAGACTGGAGTAATGATGCTGAAAATACAGCTTTTCATCACAGAAATAAATTATATTTTAAGCATATTAAAATCATAATATGCATATTAAAACCATTATTTTAAATTGTGATCATTTTTCACACTGTTTTTTCTGTATTTTAATGAAATAAATGCAGACTTGATAAGCATAAAAGACTTCTTTCAAAAACATTAAAATAGTACTGTCCAAAACTTTTGACTGTGTTTCTATTTTCATGCACTGATAAAATATTTCTGACGTGCAAATACCCATGAGCAGAAACAATCTCATTATGTTTTATCACAACAATAACAAATGTACTATTGTGGGCTGTAATGATTAGCAATATCTCAAGAGCATAGATGTTTTGTGCAATGGCACAAAATCAGTTTTGCAAAGTGACAGATAATCTAATAGAGGAAGGAAACACGAGCACAAAAAGGTCGAACTTAAATCAATACGAGTAGGAAAAGTCTTACCGACCCCATGTTCAGAAACTCTGATATCCCACAATCCACTTGGGGCATAAATCACCGCCGTCACTACGGAGGAAAAAGAGAACATTGGATTTCACTAGCTGACATATCTTATATTTATGCCAAAGCCACATGACTTATGTAAACATATGCTGTTAACCACAGCACATTGGTTACTCCAGTATTAATTGCAGATACAGTGGCTCCAAAATGTTATTATTACTTAAAAGATATAAAGTTACATAAACACACTTAATAATGTCAGGAAATCATCTAGCCTTGGTAAGAAAAATACAAAACTAAGTGACATATTTTAAAGAAAAACATCACAAGCACACTTTTTAAGCAGAACCTTACATTTTGCTAACGTTATTTCAGAACTTTCTCTGTACATAAAAAGTATGAAAAGTATTTTTCTTTATGTTAACGTTAATGAAACAATTTGATTGTCATCTTTGGCCAAACATTATAAATGCTTTTGAGTTCTCTAGCAAAACCTTTGCATTTCCCAGAAAACCTTTGTGTTCCCTCACAAAATGTTTGCATCCCCAAAGAAATATCACTAGCAAAACGTTTGTGTTCTTTTTTTGTGAGTGAATGCAAATGAAACAATTAGTAACATTTAAAAAAAATGTCCCATTAACAATAATGTTTTTGTACTAATGTCTTGAGTACATATTAAAGACCAAATAACACTGAATGAACATTCGTTTAACGTTACTGGAAAGTTCGGAGAACGTTCCCTGTTAGACTATAAACCCCAACGCTCAAAATAATGAATTGGTTTGAGTAGAGCCAACTTAAATCAAACAAATTAGTTCAATCAAATTCACTTTTACGAGTATTTAGAATTTCCTTGTTCTTTTGAGTTTACAAAACTGACACTTTTTAAGTCATTTGAATTGTTTCATAGTTTAAAAAAATAATTTCCCTTGGCATGCTTTGCCATAACACCCAAAAGGGAGAGTAAATGCTAAAATTAAGTATTATATAATGTGTTTTGTGCAATATTAAAGGGTTACTTAAATGATTAGCATCAAGCTTTGTATTTAAACTGGGTCATTAATGTATTAGAAATATGAAAATGTTTTTGAATTTGGTGCTTTCTAGACTGAGAAAAGACAGAAAATGTATTTTTGTCTCATGGGGATGAAAGACAACAATTCCCAGAATGCTTCGCTGCCCTGTGAGGCCATTCCCAAAGCCACCGCTACTGAATCACTGATCACTTTCCCACCGCAATCATTTCCATAAAAAATCTGTTCAGTTCAAGAGTTTCTGTTATGTTGTTGTTGTAGTAAGGTATCTATCATGGTGACGAGTGGAGCATGAGCTTGGTTTGAGAACAGATATATTTTAAATGTATTATATTGCAGTACTTACATCCCCCCCTCCCCCCTATTGACAGAAATGAGAGAGGGCTGGGGAGATGTGAGGGAGGATTTTTCAGCCGGGACTTTTTACTGCGCCGAGTCGAAGTACTCTCAGAAGTGCTAATCCGCCATACATTATAGTTCTCCTTTTTAATCCGCTTAGAAACGCGCCACGTTTTATTTTGTGTCACCATACTTGATCGTTCAACTATTTGTGTAACTGTATTTAAATAGAGAAAACGTGGAGGTGTTTGGTACTTCTAACTTGATTTATCTCTGTTTGGTACCATAGTGAATGAACTGGGCTTAGTGGGCTAAGCTAAATGCTATCAGATCGTCACCGCACGTCAGAGCGATTAAGTGCACGCACTCAGACGAGAGAGGTGTGTATCAACTCCTCTTAATTAAGGGAATAACATAGTTTAATGTGAAAAAGCAGTGAAGTATCCCTTTAAACTTTGAAATCCTTAAAGGCACAATGTGGAGCTTTTCACCACTAGAGGTTACTTATTCAAAACAAAGGCATAGCTTGATTTCATGGAGGTTTTATTCTGCCGCAGATGATCAGTTCCACTTTTTCCAGGTCATGTGTAATGCAGTTCTGTTGTATTATCTGAATGTGTTGAAAGTTAGGTTAATGTTACTCTGTGCGTTTGCTCAGCGACTACTGTGAGATGCTTGCATGCTGCAGTGAGCTAGAGCGATATTAGGCATAGTGGAACATGGTACTCATGATAAATCAAGAAAACAAGATTTAAACACTAAGACTAACTGTGTTGAGCTGTTCTTCATGCTCCCTCACAACCATTCCTTCACAGTCTGAGCTGATGAATCTTGACATTGTCATCCTGGAATATGGCCATGATGGGTCTTCCTACATGGTTATTTAAAAAAATGTAAAACTACTGACTCCATCAATGAGGGTTAGATGAACTGATGCCAAACATAAAACATGCTAGAGACATAATAATCACTGCAATAATGATCCAAATAATTGACTCTTAAGCATTTGCCTATTTAAATCCAAACAGGCAATGTATTAAAGGGGTAATTCAGCACTGGGAAGATGAATCTGTATTTAAACTGGGTCATTAATGTAGTAGAAATGTGAAATTATTTTTTTAATTTGGTGCCTTCTATACTGAGAAAAGACAGAAAATGTATTTTTGTCTCTGTCTCATGGGGATGAAAGACAACAATTCCCAGAATGCTTTGCTGCCCAGTGAGGCCATTCCCAAAGCCGCCGCTACTGGATCCCTTTTATCTTACCACCACTGCGTTCATCTTCATAAAATCCATTGGCGTAGGAGACGGGGGGACGCGTCCCTCCCCCAATAATGGAAAATGCTGGATCTGTCCCCCCCAAAAATGAGCCAATAGTGCAGGCCATTTTGACGAATACATGATGTTTTCTAAATTATGAATGGGTCAAACGCTCTTGCAAAACGGCCTGAATCCACTTGAAATAGTTGGACTGCTCTCTCAGTAGCCGTGTTTCCATTACAGATCATTATGAAAAAAACTATTGCGAAATGACGCCGTTTCCATTAATCGCTGCAATGCATCTAAAACGTATTTTTTTCCTTTCGTGATAAGTCATTCCAGAAAGTATGCCACGCCTTTTGGTGGGTTTATGTAGCCTATATATCTCAGCCACCACATATCCAAGCATTAATTCAAATTAAAACAGCGAAATTTTTGAATTTGCATGGTATTTCAGTTTTTTTTTTATTCTTCACCATTTCGTTATTTTTTGTGAAATTTCGTTTTTTTTAAATATGAACTGAATTCTGAAATGCTTTGAAGTTAAAAACTATGCATTTAATAAACAAAATATATATATATATATTTTTTTTACAAAGTGCCGTAACTACAGACACTGCAGCCGCATGTGCGATATAAACTGATAAACATCAGTTAACCAGATTTACTTTCTTCAACTGATGAAAATGGAACGGAAATGGAATGAGTCATATTTTCCCACTAACATGGTTTTCAAGCTATTGTTATTTAATTTTTTGGCCTTCAGAACATCTTAAAATGCGCATATGTAGATAGATCATAGAAATCAAATTTTCTCGGGGGAGCATGCCCCCGAACCCCCCTAACTCACATTTGGAATCTCAGTGATTATAAAACTGTGCCTATATTACCATTAAGGGACCTACAATATGGTCATGCCTATTTACTTGAACTGCTTAGTCTATCTATGGTTTCAGAAGCAGCCAAAAACAGAATGGCCTGAATAAAGCTCTCTCTACGAGCCGGTGAATCACTGTCTCACGCAAAGAATAATATTGTAAGTTAGGCAACTGCATAATACAAGTTTAACAAGCAGAATAATAAGGCATCACGGTAACGTTACACATTTTTAGCTAGCATATGTCTTTTAAAGGGATAGGCTACTTCAGCGATGTCCCCCTAATGTCAAAGTAATTCCTACACCCCTGATAAAATCAGATCAGTTAGAGAACAGACACTACAATAAAAACTGAACGTGGCTGTTCAATATATTGTGATTTAGCCGCTGAGGGAGTGTCACAGCACTAACAGCAGGAGTCAGATTGCACACTCATCATGATGACTGAGCTGAGGTAAGAGCTAGTGATGAGAGCTGAGGTAAAGGCGACTGCATTCGCGGCAGTAGTTCTCAGCGCGTGTTCAGTCTGGCGCGTTTTCAGTTCATGCCTTTGGAAGCTAAACTTTCATAGGAATTAATTTGAGAAGTTGAAACACTTACTTTGCTACTTCTGCCGCACTTTCCATGACTGCCTGAGGCTGCAGCTGTGAGTGCGACCCCATCCCCATGCGTGGGTGTAACACATGCGGAAATGGCTCCCTCTGCTGGCTGTAGTCTTTAGCCTCTGGCCAAAAATTCCTCCAATGATGCAAATTGACAAGAGTTGCGTCATCAGAGTAATTTTTTCAGAAATAAAATGCATAAATCTCTAGTCAGGTGGATATGAGGAGAGGGGAGCACAATCATTTTAATATACTCCAGGATTTCTAGTGATACAAAGCTAATCGCTGAAGTAACCATTTAAAGTGTTTCCATGGTTTCTACAAAATAAAAACATAAATCGAGGGTAACGCGGGTATGATGTCATTGAAAGGTTAAAATTGCTATGTCCAGGTTAAAATTGCTTATTTCTCTGGATTTAAAAATTCTTGGAAACATTTGGGATACTGGAAGAACAGAAGTCAACATAATATAACATTGTTCTAGTGGTTTTTGGATATTTTAATAAAATTTATGTAACTGATTACCTCAATGTTTCATCAGTTTTGCCTATTTATTACTGTTATGAAAATGAAGATACTAAATATTTGGACACTTGTTGATGGTCCAATATAAGTGGAAAGTGTTTGAGGTTGCTGATTGGAAACCCGTGTGAACTAAAATGATGTCTGAAAAAGTAAAATACGTTCTGAAAATGCAATGATATGCAGACATTTTTATTGTCCAAATATTTATTGGGCCCATTCTGGTTTGCATAATGTTTTAACCAAATCAATATATTCCCAGCTTTACCACAGCAGTTTAGTCCAGTCTTTATGGAAAACAAAAAGTTTGTCTTCAAATGGATCTATGAATAGAAGATTAAAGATAGAGCAGGACTCCACACAAAGAACAATTTTGCGTTCAAGCCGACCATAACTACTGGAGACGGGCAAACAATGGTCATTTCCTGGGTTTAAAACCCTCTAAATAGCTTTTAAATGGCCTAGAATAGGTCTGAGAGATACAAATCAATGTCCACACAATAAAAGTGCTGCTTGTTTATGGACCCCCTCCATTAGGTCGGTGCCTGCCGGAGAGACCCGTTACCCAGCATCCCCCACGGCCGAGGCGAAGCGTCTATAGTGTAATTAGTAAATCATTACGTAAAGCCTTTGCATCAGTGCAACAAGGGCAGCATTGCATTCCTGTGGCTGTTTTTGCTGTTAAGCTCCAGTCAAGCTGCTTTTCAGGGTCAATGTTCAGTCAGAGGTTTGCTGGCCATGGGATTCCAGCGATGCGTTTGAATATTTGTTATTTTATCACTAATAAGAGAGATTCTTTGCAGTCTGTGAATTTCACACACTGACCTCTATATGCTTAAGGTCAGAGGTTTGGTTAGGATAGGAGATGTCTGCATATAAGGTGCAAAAATCCATAAGCTTTTTGGAATGCGTGCTTTGTCAATGATGGCAAGAGAGACTAGATTCAAATATGTTTGCAAAATTTCAACTGTACTTTAAAAACATTATTAGATAGTCTAGCCTGTTATTTGTGAGCTAAATATTGTTGTATTGGAATTATCCATTAATCGCCTTGTTACGGCTTGGAAACTGAAAAATCTGCTGCAATGAAAACTTCTACATCATTGTAGAAGAGGACTTAATTTCTACTCAAAATAAAATATACTATTATTATGATGTAATATCATTTAGTTTTCAGAGTTTCAGCTTGCTTTTTTTCAACTAAAGTGTGCTAAAAATGTAAATGAGTTTTACAGTGCAGAATATAAATTAGGTGTGTGTGTGTGTGTGTGTGTGTGTGTGTGTGTGTGTGTGTGTGTGTGTAAACCCATTACATAAAAAATACGGCAATTATAATATGTCAAATTAAAAAAAGAAGAAAGAATGGTAGGCTACACCGTAATATACAATAGAAAATAGAATGTCAATTTACAAATATAATATACAACTCTGGAAAAAATTAAGAGACTACTTAACATTGATTTCTAAATGTTAAGTGGTCTCTTAATTTTTTCGAAAGCTGTATATTTATAAATAATATTTTCTATAATTTTATTAAAATACAAATTTAGCAGTTATAAAATTATGACAAATAGTAAAAATAATAATATACCAGCCTATAATACACAATAAAAGAAATAATAATAAACAAATCATGCATATGTCGATTTGGACGTTTAGGACAGAATTTTTTATAACAATTTGTAAAAGTTATGAAATATTTGAAGACTTTGCATCGGGCGCCACCTGCTGGTACTCATCAGCATCAACAAAAAATAACAATTCTCTTTAGCAAGTAAATCATTTGGAAGCAATTTTGCTGACAATATTGCAACTATTTTTAGTGTGTGAGAACCACCTTTTTAGTCAACCACCAGTTTAAGTATAAATATTAACATATCCCAACCCAAATAGAATAATCTAATAATTATTGAACGGGCAAAAAAATAAAATAATAATATTTAATTGTATATTATAGTAAATATATAAATAAAAGAACAAAGCATGAAAAGTTAAAAGTAGTACCTACTGCTAACTGCAAGTAGTATTTTCTTAATAATAATAATAATTTGAAAAGGACTTGTTTGTATGGCGCATGCGCAGTCCGTCAGGCGGATCCTCCGATTATGGAGGATGTTGATGTGCAAACCAGCTGCAAACTTTCTTCACTCTATCACCAAACCTGCTGCATTAATCAATCTCTGGTAATTACCACTATTGAGCTGTTATAGGTTGATGAGCGCTGGCATGTCGTGATATTGTTTTAGTTTGAAGGTTTTGTGGCTATATATATTTTTTAAAGGTTTGTTAGCCCGGGTAGCTGTTTTTGTTTATTTCCTGTTGCTCACATCTGAATTCAGAGCTGCATCTGTTTTACAGATATCAAAGGATGTATTAAATGCATTTGCTTCTGGATCTTTTAAACGCTCGTGTAACAAGATGGATTGCTGTTCTGTGCATATTTAAATGATTATAGCATCTTTAGCTGCGATTGCTAACTCTGTTTATGTGAGTCCAACAATGAATGTCAAGTAACTTATTTTCGTATGTGAACTGCTTCATTTTAATACACGAGTTTGAGATGAGAAATGGACGAGAAACATAAAATAAATATAAAAAAAGACTGGAATGATAATCGTGAGAAAATGACGGCCAATAATAAAATAATTGCAGTTAAAATTGACAATATAGCCTATCTCATTAATAATATGTATAGCCTATAAATGTTATTAATGAGAGAAGTGAATATATACGAATGCTATTCAATTTCAAGCGTTTATATTCAAGAGTTATATTAAAAATGCTTTTTGTGTCATTTAGAGTGTTTTGTCTTTCTTTTCCCTCCCATCTTTTCCAGTTTTGCAGGTTGCCAGATCCTCTGCCATGACCTCCTCCTGATAAATTGACGTGTTGGTAAAATGGCCGCAGAGCTGTTTCCTGCCAAAAAATTGCCCGCTGTCACAGCCACCGCTGTCCAACAGTACCAACAGCAGAACGTCAGCAACAACAACACCATTCAGGGATGTAATTGGCAAGGCTTGTATCCCACGATCAGAGAGCGGTAATTTACTCTTCCTCTTGTAGCTCTGTTCCACTGCCTAGTGTGCTGCCTACCTAGACAGCATGTGATGCTGCACTGTATGTAAAAGTCTTTTCATTATTCATTTGTCCTCTGCAGAAACTCAGTCATGTTCAACAACGAGCTGATGGCAGATATTCATTTTGTGGTGGGGCCTCCTGGAGGAACCCAGAGAGTGCCGGGACACAAGGTACAGAATTAACACAGTTATGGACATCCAATCACTCCAGTTTATTGCAGAATGGCCACTTTTGCTTGACCCTCAGCATGCTTTAATGTTTGAGCTACACAACTCCAGAAGAAATATTTAATTTGTAGGTTGGCAAATGCAGGAATTAATAGAACTGAGTGATGCTCATAATCTCTGTTTGAATCCATTTTCTCCGTCTCTTTAAGTACGTCCTGGCTGTGGGCAGTTCTGTATTTCACGCCATGTTCTACGGAGAGCTGGCTGAAGATAAGGATGAGATCCGGATCCCTGATGTGGAGCCACCTTCTTTCCTCGCCATGCTGAAGTACGACCTTCAGACAAAAGCATGTGCTGAGCATTACCCACAAAGCTAGTAAACATGAAATAAAAGACAGAAAACGTTTAATATTATGTCATTTTACATCATTTTTATATTATATAAAATTATATACAATTTTTTTAAATAAATATATTGTAAAGTCTTTAAAGAGAACAATATATTAAACGTCTGAGACCACTGGTATTATTTATATTTTATAAAATTATAATATTTTACATTTTGTATAAATGTTTTATTATAGATTTAATAAAATACTTAATATAGATATGTAACTTTTTTTCATTAAAAAATAAGATAGTCTGAGACCAATAGTGAATATTAACTGTTATATATTTTTACTATTTTATTTTATTTAAAAAAAAAAAATATATATATATATATATGTATATATATATATATATATATATATATATATATATATATATATATATATATATATATATATATATATATTAATTATTTTCCTTCCTAATAAAGTAAATTTACAATAAAACTTTTTAAATCTCTTTTTTGATTATAAAAACTCATAGAATTCATAATTTATATTGTATATATATTATGTACATACATATATGTGTGTGTGTGTGTGTGTATATATATATATATATATATATATATATATATATATATATATTAGGTCTGAAAATGTTTTTCTTTTCTTATTTTTATAATGTAATTTTACAGCAAATTATTTATAAATATAATGCAAATTTATTAGCAAAACAATTGGAGTGGATAAACATGATTTTCAGAGTGCCTCAGTATTTGGTTCGCCTCTCATTTGCTCCAATGACAGTAGATAATATTATTATAATATAATTGTTTTGCTCTCTTGTCAGGTATATCTACTGTGATGAGATCGACCTGTGTGCAGACACCGTCCTCGCCACACTGTACGCTGCCAAAAAATACATCGTCCCCCACTTGGCCCGCGCCTGCGTCAACTTCCTGGAGACCAGTCTGAGCGCTAGAAACGCCTGCGTCCTGCTCTCTCAGAGCTGCCTGTTCGAGGAGCCTGACCTCACGCAGCGCTGCTGGGAGGTCATCGACGCGCAGGCCGAACTCGCCCTCCGCTCTGAGGGCTTCTGCGACATCGACACCCAGACTCTGGAGAGCATCCTGCGGCGCGAGACGCTCAACGCCAAGGAGATGGTGGTGTTCGAGGCGGCGCTGAGCTGGGCGGAGGCTGAGTGTCACCGACAGGAACTCCAACCCACCATCGAGAATAAACGGCTAGTTTTGGGGAAGGCCATCTATCTGATACGGATCCCCGCGATGGCCCTTGATGATTTCGCTAATGGTGTCGCGCAGTCGGGGGTGTTGACGCTTAACGAGACCAACGACATTTTCCTGTGGTACACGGCGGCCAAAAAACCCGAGCTGAAGTTCGTCTGCAAACCGCGGAAAGGTTTGACGCCGCAGAAGTGCCACCGCTTTCAGTCGTGCGCGTACCGCAGCAATCAGTGGCGGTACCGCGGGCGCTGCGACAGCATCCAGTTCGCCGTGGACAAGCGCGTCTTCATCGCCGGGTTTGGGCTGTATGGCTCCAGCTGCGGTTCGGCGGAGTACCAGGCCAAGATCGAGCTCAAGCGCCAAGGCGTGACTCTCGGCGTCGCCATCATCAAATACTTCTCCGACGGCTCCAGCAACACCTTCCCCGTGTTTTTCGAGTACCCGGTGCAGATCGAGCCCGACACGTTCTACACGGCCAGCGTGGTTCTGGACGGGAACGAGCTGAGTTATTTTGGGCAGGAGGGCATGACCGAGGTCCAGTGCGGGAAGGTGACCTTTCAGTTCCAGTGCTCGTCGGACAGCACCAACGGGACGGGTGTGCAGGGGGGGCAGATACCTGAACTCATATTTTATGCTTGAGAGAGCGTCCTGCTCGCAACTGATTAATCAGAAACCCAACGGTTTTGTTCCTAAATGAAGTGCTGCTCAGATTTTGCACAAAGGCTGCAACAAGGATATTAGAGTTTACTGACAATCTTATAGACTATATTGTTAGTGCACCTAAAATAAAATAAAAAGAAAATTCAGTCATTTACTCACCCTCATGTCCTTCCAAACGTGTAGGACTTTGTTTCTTCTGTAAACATAGACGTTCATGCTACTCTTCAATCAGGTCGATGAAGACTGGGGCTGTCAGGCTTCAGAAAATGAACTTTAAGACATCTTAAAAAGTTATTCATAAAATATACATTGTGAAATATACACTGCCGTACCAAAGCTTGGGGTCAGTAAGATTTCTTTTTAAAAGAAAGAAAGCAACAACAAAGAATTTAATACTTTTGTTCAGCAAGGATGCATTAAATTGATCAAAAGTGATGGTCGACATTTTTTAATGTTATAAAAGATTTATATTCTGCTTTTCTTGTAAACTTTCTATTAATCGATTCCTGAAAATGGTTTATTAAGCAGTACAACTGTTTTCGAAATTGATAATAATCAGAAATGCTTCTCGAGCATTTCGAACAATAAATTACATTTTAAAATATTATATAATTTTAATTGTTATAATATTTACTATTTATACTGTATTATTGATCAAATAAATGCAGCCTTGTTGAGCAGAAGAGTCTTATTTAAAGTCTTAGTGGACTCAAACTTTTGAACAGTAGTGCAAGTTGATAAGTTTGTTGGCCAGTTGAGGCTCTCAAATCTAGTTTCCAGTTTTTCCAATTTGTTGCGTCACAATGTTCGACATTGTTGAATCTGAAGGCAATTGGTTATTGCAAGTTTTGCAACTAAATGTGATGGCAAGTTTAAATATATACATGCAAATGAGATTGGAAGGAATGCTATCATACAACTTCAGATCGCTTGGAAAACAGTGCACAAGTCAAATAGATGACATGAGCTTGAGCAAACAACCTAATTTTCATATTTGTGTGACGTATTTTGTTACACAGCAGAGATTAATGCTGCGTTCCAGACAGCTCGGAGTTTGGAAATAACGTCTGAAACGGCCCTCAAAGTCCGACGTTTGGCGTGTCGGCTTGCGTCATCTGACGTCACCTCCAAAGTGTCGGCAAGTCCTGCTGCCAATGAGCATAAATGTAAAAACAACTTTAATATAAGACATAAAGTCTATATAATAATAATACGTTTCTTTTTGCTTTGTGTCAGCTGCTTTTAAAGCTATTTAATATTGTTTTTATTCCGTTTTTTGTTTTGTTTTTTGCCGTAATTGACACAAAAACACGCTCTCGTTGAGTCGTGGGGACATCATGTGGTCAACATGTGAACACCACGTCTGATTGCCTGGAATTGGGACATTTAATGTACAATATTCCCACTTCCAACCTCGTCTGGAATGCAGCATAAAGGGGCGTTTACACGACACCGTTCTCAATGAAAGATAAGAAGCTTTCAATGTTTCAAACCGGTTTCAAAGTGCTCCTGAAAATTATATCGTTATCATTTCCATGTAAACCACAAAAACGCGAATCTGCGAAAACTGACGTTGTGCGCATGCGTACTAGTGCCTATGTCTCATTTTTAGCGATTTTTACAGTCAATTACAGATTTTTGAAGGTTGTCCTTCAGAGGTCGCATTTGTCGGCCCATTCGTTATAAAGGATGTCTTATTTCAGAAAAGTTTCCACTATAAAATTGACCGCTCTTCCCTAGTGTAGCGCAAATTGTTGTAATTTTTTTTATGACTGGAATGTAGTGGTCAGTTTACTTAATCAAAACGCGAAGATGACTAAAAATGCTGCTCGTTTATGTAGTCTGCACGCGAAAAAATTGAGTTTTTAGTTCATCGCTGTCGTGTAAACGGCCCCTAAGATCCACACATTTATCCGGACAAGATAAATGTATCTATTTATCTTTGTCTCAAAGCATTCATGAAAACACTTAAGAACAAGTCTGCTAAAAATACATGTGAATCTTAACATCTAGATCACGTAAATCCTCATGAAGTGAGTGTTGGTAAAACACTCGTTTTTGTTTCACAGGTCACATGATTATCTCGCGACTGATCATTGCGTCGATGTTTACTGCCTGCTCTGACTAACAGCAGACATGTTGTGTTACCTGTGAGAGAGATGATTTAATCTCTTAATCAAATTTGTGAAGTCACGCTTGATTTGTTCTACAGAATCATATTTGTATCTATCTCCTTGTGCGTCGTATCGTAACAAAACTGTATTTTGCTGAACTCTATGTATAGTATTTGTATAATTTTTTTACTCGACACGTGAAGCACAAATTGTCCTGAAGCGTTTCGCTAAGAACTTATTTTCTCTACTTAATATTCATGTAATCCTATATTTTTTAGCATTTTGGTGCAACACACCATTGTATGTTAGTGGCATGAAGTTATAAGGGGGTTTACAAAGAGAAAAGACTAGGAGAGAGATAACTAGTGGTGCTGGTTAAGACAGCTATTGCTCAAACTTAGGGTTATGGATTCTATTAAAGTATTCAACTTTGGTGCACAATTTGAGGTGTTCGGACACTTTTCCAAACAACCACACTTACAAAAAAAAAACCTCTGACACTGAAGGAGTGTCCTGAGCCATATCTAGAGACCAGAATGTCATAGGCGTGACATCTATGACTTGAGCCAGAAAGAAATCACACATCGCAACCATGTGGCAATCATTTGTAACAGCTTAGCATCGTCTTCAGAAACTGTAAAAATTATACTGTGGTGATAAAATACATGTGGTAAACTAAACACGACACGTCGACACCCCACTCAAGCTCTTTCAGAATGGCGTACATGTCGATGTCAGATCTTAATTGCACTATTTCTCATCAAGTAGTTGTTATTTTTTTAACACTGTGGCACAATCTAGAATCATTTCATTCTGTTGGTTTCACTCTTGAAATGCTCCATTGTGTTCTTGGCCGGAGTTTCTTATTACTTGGTCAAATCAAACTCTAAAATCTGCAATTTGTGCCTTTTCTGGATTGGGTCTAATGGTGTAAACTACCCAAGCGATTCTTACATGTACACTTTATATTCCTGGACCATGAATTGAGATGTTTTTACATGCTCTGAGCACTGGTTAGATTCACTGGCGTTATAAGTATGATGAGATTTTCGTTCATTCACAGCCGTTTTATATATACAGCACAATTGAGCAAGCCTGTTTCTTCTGTTATGTAGAAAATGAGGTGCCTGTGAAAGTGCCAACAGACTTATTTGAATGTGTGAGCGCCGTTTGTGTCATTATGAATAAAGCTAACTTTAACTCCAGCTTTTGCAGTCTTGTCTTTCCATAAAAGTGTCATTGACATTCACCCAAAGATGATATTCACCCATACATATCAGTGTTGAAGTCAAGACCGCCTAATCCGAGACCAAGGCAGGACCGGCACTCCTTAAATTTATAAAGATCCACATTACCAACTGAAAAATGACTTATAATAAATATAATTACCCTATATAGAGCTGTTACCAATCAAATGAAATCATTCACTACTAAATTCATCTTTGCACTACAGAGGTGATGCAGAAGATGCATCTGAATTGGTAAATTATAAAATGCATAAATAATGTTGAGGATGAAGTTTAATATATATATATATTATATATATATATATATATATATATATATATATATATATATATATATATTTTTTTTTTTTTTTTGAATGTTTCTTAAAGCAATATCATGTTTGCAGTCATGCTCAAATTTGTGAAAACAGCTTTCTTGCTTTTATGATATTGGTTAAATATGTCACATTATAAATCCAGATCTCATACAATAACTTTTTGAAACAATGTCTGGAATATTGTGAATATTTGTATACATTTTTGATGACATTTATTCAAATAATGTCTTTAATAATATTGTCATATAAGACATTATTTATATTAGTGCTGTCAATTTATAAAAAAAAATTAAGGAATTAATCGCACATTTGTCTGTAATTAATTGCACCTGACATTAAAGATTTTAATATATTTTAAATTTCAGACAGAATCTCTAAATTAATGTAGACACAACATAAAGACAGTATATTTTAAATATTTGTTTAATGGCTTTTTTATGAATAAAACCTGCATCACTGATACTAATACTTGTCATTAATTATAGCCAGTCCACATTACAATGTAATTGAAAGCTATTCATTTCAACATTTATTAGGCTTTAAATAATAAAATCACTTTTCAATTTAAATGAACAACAATCTTTACATAAACCTATTGTAATAAATGTCACATCTGTGCCTTCAGTATATATCAGGGCTACATTTTTTTCTGATGGCTGTCAGATTAGTTCAGATTTTTACTTGCTCCATCATAATAGTTATTGTTTTCCTTGTGTTTGACCCATGTGACCGGTGTAAACAGCGCTTTAAGATTTAAGTCTAACAGATAGGATAGGCCTAGAGAAATTGAATAAAGTTATCAAACACTTCACTTCACTGTACAGATTATAAATTAAATATTACTCCTCATTAAATCTACAAAAGTAATTTAGAAAAGAGCAGCGAGTGATTTTCTCTTTGCATTTTGTTCTTTGATTATCCTTAATGACAGACCGCAGTGGGTTTATTAGGCTACTGTCACTTTAAGACCTGCCGCACATCCCATTTTCTCATAACTCGTTAATTTAAGACTTCTTTTAACAGTGCTTGTGAGGATATTCAACAGAGGCATAATAGTGTGTTTTTGTCTGTTCAACCGCTGTCTGATCTAGGCCTATCCTACCTGTTAGACCTACCTGAAAATTTTAAAATACTGTTTACACAGGTCACATGGGGCCAAAAACAAGGAAAACAATAACTCTGCATTTTGACAGGGCAAGTAAAAATCTGAACAGAACCAGTCAAAAAAATTGAGCCCTGAAATATTGAAGGCATATATAAATTACTTTTTTTTTTGTGCACGAGTGTGATACATGCTAGTAACACGCTTTTTTGTCTCTTATCGCGTCTTAAAGCATGCATTAACATTTTTATATAAATGGAAATATATATATATATATATATATATATATATATATATATATATATACATACTGTACACACACACAGCTATATAATTAAAAAATAATATTTCAAAATGTATTTGTTCTGCAGAATAAAAATCATGGTAATATTAGAAAAGATTGGAAATACTGACTACTGCGCAATGTAATTGTGAACAATGATGTTTTTGTCCAAAAATGGCAGGTCAAGCATGAATGTCTGAATAGATGTTTTAATGATTTTGAGCCAGGAGATGATTTTATAGCAGCACTAATCATATTGCATTTAAAGTTAGAAGTTTATTATCAAACAGCTTTTAATTTTTGTCTTGTATGACAGATACATCCAAGCAAAAACACATCCAGTAAATAATTTACTCCAAACCTAAGTTTCTCATTCCCAGTCTACTTTGTCTTTTGTTTCTTGCGCGCTTGAAACTGTTGCGTTTTGTTCTTGATGGATTTGACAAGCAGTGATAAATTAGGGTCCATGGCTTTAGTGGCGGATGCCGTCTCTGCTTTGAGCTTCTCCTGTGTGTCTCTGCTCTTCAGCTTCTCCTCCTGACTGTGTTGCTCCTCCTCTCTGCGCCGCAGTTTCTCCTCCAAGATGCTCTGCGTGGCTTTGGTCTTCTTGTAGGCCGGGTCGGACGGGTCCAGGTTGTAAAGATGGGACGTGAACATGGCCTGGAAGCGCGGGTCCTGAACGTCCACCTGGAGAAGCATGGAGTCAAATAAATGCAACCATGTTGAGTATAAGAGTGTTGTTTAAAAAACAAAAAACACCCAAACTTTTGAATGGCAGTGTATTTTTCGACCTTTTGATAATATTTGACATTATCAAATTGTGAGAGTTGGGAAGTTTGATTCATTTCACAGAATTAGTTCAGAGAATTGTTTCAAAACTCTGATTCAGTGAATTTTTGCTCTCCGCATTTACACTGCATGGTTCATGTGACCCAAATCCGATTTTTTTCCTCTCATGTGGCACAGATCGAATATGACATGTGAACGTCTAAGCAGGAAAAAAAGGCATGAATTCTGATCTCCTCAGATCGGATTCAGGCCTCACTCATATGTGGTAATAAATCCGATATGATTCGGATACGTGCTTTTGCGTCTGCCAAGTAAGCGGAAAAATTGGATATTCCCCAGTAAACGAGAGTCGTACGTCATTGAAAAAGGGTTGGATTCAATGACGTCGACTCAGGTGGACACGAACTGCGACCAAGGACTCTCCACTTGTTCTCCGCCTTACAAGATCAATGTTTTGCTGACCTTTAAAGATGTGTGGAAAAGTGCGGAAATCAAAACATTGAATAATAATTTCGTCTGCGTTCATTGCATATCGTGCCGTTTTAGTTCCTTTTCTAGTTAAGAACGTCTTGGGCTGTTTTGCCAGTGTACAGTGTAAATGGAAATATCGGATACAGGTCGCTTTTAAAAGATGATGTAAGCGAGTCGTCGGATATAGTCACCAAATCTATGAAATGAAATGCGTTCACACCGGACACGAATGACGCAATTCGCACGACTGATTTACATGTTAAGTCAATGCAGAGACGCAAATATAGCCTAGAAATCTAGACGCACCCTAGCGGCAGCAAATTTAATCTGCCCGCAAGTGTCGTCTAGGAACTCAATACCCCTCTGAGCTGTATACCCCTAACTCTGGACGGGCCAATCACATCGTGTATAGAGTCGGCGGGCGGGGCCATAATGACGACGGGCGAGTTGCGTTTGCGTGCTTCTAGTAAACACAGAAACTGGCGAACGGCGGCGGTCTTTTGAATCAGCTTTGACCGCGACTCTGGAAGACTTGGAGTTAAGCTTTTCTCTGAGAACCGACCGGATACGGTGAATGTTTAATAAGCTCTGCTTCACCTTCGTTGCTCTGGTTGGTTGTAGCGCTATCCTATCGCGTGCAGAGGGAGTTTGAAAGACAACCGTTTATCCCGCCCCTCGGATTGAGCTGTCAATGGTGAGTTTCCAGACCAAACATCTTGATGTGGGTCTGGCTTGTCAGGCTAACGCAAATAGGCATTCTGTGGTGCGATTCGCACGAATGACGCGAACCACTCTCACGAACTTTGCCGGATATTCGCGCTGCGTTAACCAATGAGGAGCCTGCTTACTGCTGTCACGTGGTGAAGTGACGGATGGGAATCCCCGATGCCAGAGTAATTAAAAAATACTACTGTTATTGTGTCACAAAATTTCGTTTTAAGAGTTTTTCAGGCAAGAATGTAGTTGTTTAAAGCTCAAATATGTGGTTTATTTATTAAAGGTCCCATTCTTTGCGATTCCATCTTTCAAACTTTAGTTAGTGTGTAATGTTGCTGTTAGAGCATAAATAATACCTGTAAAATTATAAAGCTCAAAGTTCAATGCCAAGCGAGATATTTTATTTAACAGAAGTTCCCTTTCAAAGCCTACAGCGAGCGGCCGGTTTGGACTACAGCCCTGCACTTCCAGGTTTAATGACGCACCTAAAACCGTTTGTTGACGAACTCTCCGCCCACAAGAACACGCAAATTCGGGGCGTGGTCCTTTTGCTCTCGCACGTCGAGAATAGAAGTGTTGTTTTTGTAGAGTGTGTTTGTCGCCATGCCATTGAAACGCTGTTATTTTCATCCCGGAGTCAAATCACCTTTGTTTGGCCTTCCCACGGACGCTGTACGTAGAGATCAATGGCTACAGTTCATGTTTAACTCGGTTCCGGAAAATTATAATCACAATTTAAAACTATGTGCAGCACATTTTGCTGAGGACTGCTTCCTTAATCTCAATCAGTTTAATGCTGGATTCGCAGAAAGATTATTCTTAAAAGATGACGCAGTTCCCTCTTTGTCTGGAGAAGGCGTTGTTTATGGACCACAACCGGTAATTGTATTTTATTATTTAAGTTGGTCCGTTTAACAGTTTATGTAACTCATGACACAAAGTGCAACGCTGTTTAGCTTTGTTAACTAACGTTAGATGGTAGTTGAAAATAATCCGAAAAACTTAGCATATAAAAGTGTAGTAATTCATTCAGAAACATCCTGCAAAAGTCTTTCCTGAGCAGGTTGTAATCGATCCTCTTCGATATTCTCCGGGTCTGATTCCAACTCAAATTGATAAGGCAATATAGACATGTTTGCAATAACATTGAGCACGCGTATCTCCCCGTTATGGTAAGAGGCGGGACCTTTCCGGGAAACGTGCGCTAAGCTGCTGTCCAATCACAGCGAAACGCTAGCTTAATCAGAACTCGTTACGTGTTTCTGAAGGAGGGACTTCATAGAACAAGGAAATCATCAGGCCGTTTTAGGACAGAGGAAACAGCGCTGTACAGATAAGTCAATTGTGTGAAAAATACTGTGTTTTTTCACAGTGTGCAATATAACTCATGTTATATTGCACACTGTGAACACAATCAAAGCTTCGAAAACACGCAAAGAACGGGAGCTTTAAGAGAGCGGCTATTTGAAAATTTGATCAGGCGTTTTCAGAGGTGTGAGACCCAGGCGATCAGCGGCGGTCATTAACCCCTGTGATAGCAGCCTTAACTCGGCTAGTCCGACTGCCACTGCCTGGCAGAAGCTCCTCCCATGATGCGAATTCGTGTCTGTTGTGTAGGGAATGAAGCGAATGGATTCAAAATGTTCACGCGCCTAACTTTTATTTATTTGCGTCATTCGCGCCCGGTGTGAACGCAGCATAAGAGTGCAAGTGAAGGAAGGTGTTTTGACCTGGAAGTCGTCGGCCTCCAGTGGTGTGTTGCTCTTCAGGAGCTTCTTCCTCTTCTTCTTGCTCAGGTTCTGGTGCTCTACGATCTTGTCGTAGTTGAAATGTTTGTGCTTGCCGTCTTCATCGTCATCCATCAGCAGCTCCATCTCAGCCTAGAGATCAAGACACAGTTGGTAAACCATGACACATTACCCATAAACACCTCTCGTTGTCACAGTCAGAAACGTACCCTCCGTCTCTCCAGCTCTTCCTGTTCTTCTGGTGTCTTCTCCTCATCCTTCTTCCTGCTCTTGTTCTTTTTGTTTACCAGGGATCCTGCAATTGAATTGACAACACAGACCTCATTGTTTAATCTCCCTCATGTTAAATATAATAAAGCGTTAGGGGAATAAAGTGCAGGCTAACCTGATGCGCCGAGCTCCTCTGTGAAGAAGGGGTCACTGAGGTCCACATCAGCAGGAAGTTCATCATCACTGATCCCAGGCTCCGCCTCCGCTGCTTCCTGCACCAGAAAGGACAGTGCATCGTTGAGTCAGAAGTACAGTAATGAAGGACCAACAAAAAGATTCCTCAGTCACACATTTACCTTCTTTCCTTTCCGCTTCTGTTTCTTTTTGTCTTTTTTCTTCTGCAGGTACTCCTCCCACGGACTCAGAGTATCTTTGCCCAACATTTTCTTCTTCACAAGCTTCTCGGTCGTTTCCTTCAGTCCTAAAAACAAAATGACAACACCAAAAAAACATTAACATATATATCAAATATATATAATATATAAATTATTGAATATATCATATTTATTTGTTTTTGATATATAAAATATATTTTTGATATATAAAATAATACATAGAGAATAGTTTTCTGCAATCATTAAAACACATAATTATATGCATACATATATAAATACATATTTTATGTGATATATTTAGCATTATTTAATAAAAATATATATTTTACTATATTAATAATATAATATTAATAGGTGTAATAATATAATATTAATATGTGTAATGTAAAAATTGGTTTAAAAAAATTAATAATATAAAACAATAATAAATAAACTTGTGAGTAATCCGCACATGAAACTGTCATACCTGGTACCCATGTGATCTCCATGTCCATGCCGTCGTCCTTCCCCTTGTCTTTGTCCTGAATGCTCTTCAGTAGATCTCTGTATTTGGCGATCTGCTCTGCGCTTTTCTTCCCCTTACTGCCCTTCTTCTCCACAAGAAGAGGCTCAGCCGGCTCCTCAGCTGACAAGACATTCAATACAACAAAACATTTCAAGGACAGCCAGACTTTCACGTTCACCTCCACAAGGAGGCATTTAAAGGGGTGGTTGCATGCAATTTGACTTTTTTAACTTTAGTTAGTGTGTAATGTTGCTGCTTGAGCATAAACAGTATCTGCAAAGTTCAGTGCAAACGGAGATATTGTCTTTTAAAGTTACGGCAGTTTATACAAAAACGGCCGGTTTGGACTACAACGAGCTTCTTCCTGGGTCGGTGACATCATAAACCCTCGCTAGTCTCCGCAGATGTGACTTCTGCCCGTAATGGTGACAACGGCGTTTCTGGACAACCTGTGCTTAGCACTTCAGCCAATAAAAATACAGGAAACTACATTTGGCCATCTAACCAATCTAAGACCATTGCGTTTTTCAGAGGGATGGGCAGCGTTGCCATATTGGGCGGTTTCCCGCCCAATTGGGCGGTTTCGCAATCTATTTTGCAGGCAAAAATGGGTTTGGGCGGGTGGATAAAAATTGGGCTGGTTTTGGATCAGTGCGGCGGGTTTTTTGTAGCCGAAACACCGGCACTTCAGATCCTTCTTCCTGTTACCCTCTGTTCAACAGGCAGCAGTCTCACTCACACACACACTACAGGCTACAGCTCTGGCCTGGCTGACGTGCTTTGTGTAGATGGCCCGCCATGCACAAACGTTCTGCTTCTGCATAGAGCGCACTGACTGACACACGTTCTATAAATAATATGGTCAGCGCGATTTTCATGTAATGTTATTCATGAATATGTTTCATGGAATCAATAGAATGACTACGCACAGAGGCATAGAAAGTCTGTGTACGTTTTTGTTCATTTATTATTCTATTTCGGAATTAAATATGTAATTTTAAAAAAGGGTGCAGCCTGATTTTTTGTTTAAAAGAAAAAAAGCAGAAATGGCTGGATTTTGTTTTCCAAATATATTGTCATCAAATAATAGTATTAGAAAATTGGACGACTTTTCCGATCGTTTTTTAATTTGTAAGCCTAATCATTATTTGTAAGTTTATTGTGTTTCATTTTACTGATCCTTTCTTTATCTGGAAATAATTGTGCAAAAGAACATTTGTAAATGTACCTTTTTTATATGAATCTGTTCGTTTTTAGTTTATAAAAATGCAAAACGTAGCTAATAAAAAAAAAATTATAAAAAAGTTATTTTATTTTGTGCGCATGGAAATTGTGTATAGGCTAGCCTACGTTTTGATACAAAAGTTTTTATTCAAAATAGTATTTAAAAATACAACAACCATTCCATTTAATAATTTTTTTCCATGGTTAAAAACGAAAAAGGAATTGGACACAAAAGTACAAAGAATGTTGCATTAATTTCATTGAATGTTGTTTCTGAATTCGGATAGGCTAGTCGATACATGGGTAATTTTAAAGCTTGTAAATTATTTCAATGTTAGGCTATTTAAACGAGAAACGAGCCAAAAAAAAATGGGCGGTTTTTGGGCGGTTTTTTTTTTGCGAGTTTTGGGCTGGAAAACCTTGCTGGCATCTGGCATGGGCTTCATAGAAGCAGGAAGCAAACGAGCCGTTCAAAGGACAGTGGAGACAGCGGTGTGGAATAAAGGTCAGGTATAAGAAAAATATGGCATTTAAAAAAAAATGTATTATGCCGCATTCACACGGGGCGTAAGCGTTAACGCTTCCCATTTACTTTGAATGGGTGACATCATCCGTTGCCGAACTGAATTGTGGGTTCCGTCGCGGCGCTTCACTCGCGTTCCAAGCGGCAGAAGTTGAAGAATTCTCAACTTTTCAAGCGCCAGCGCAGGCGTCATCCAATCAGATCGCCGTATGCAAATATCCTACAGCAGACGCTAGCCAATTGCGTTCATTACAGCCCCGTGAGCTGCGCCTTCATGCACCTGTGCAGTGCGCTGACAACGACTACACGGGCAATCGCACTCGCACATACAACCAAATCGGCATCCATTTCGTCTCACAGACTAGCTGTCATAAAAAGGTGCTTTTTTGTGTTGTGTTTTTGTCCAAGCGGCAAGGTAATGTGATTGGCTGTTGTCACTATGACGATCGCGTCAGCACCCAGCTTCAGCCACGCCCTCCGTCAAGCGTTAACGCCTACGCCCCGTGTGAATGCGGCGTTAAGACATGTTATACTGCACCCCATAAACACAACCAAGCCTAGGAAAAAAACACAGAACCACCCCTTTAACAGGAAGTTGATGCTGTTGCTCTTTTCCATTCGATAGATGAGATACTCATCACTAACCTTCCGTCGGTTTCTCTGCCTCTTCCTCCTCTTCGTCCTCACTGGAAGAGGCCAGGTAAGCCTTGAAGTCCATGTCCAACAGCTCGTCCTTATTGAACTTCCGGCAGAGAGCCGTGACACGGTCGTGATCCGTTTCGTCCCAAGTCAGCTCAACCTGATGACGGACAGCAGACACACCAGACAGACGTTACTCTACATCCAGTTCAGCCGCTCAGATCTTGTGTAATGTTCAGCTTGACAGACCTTGGCTGTGGTGGTGGCCGTTGATGTGAAGAGTTTGGGCTTGTAGGAAGCATAATCCACATCGGTCGCTCTGTCCTTCGGCTCATCGTCAAACGTCACGTCATCGGGGATGAACCTGCACACAGCCACCAACATGAACCAATGACAGCTGACAAATAAAGCTCTCACAGATGATGAAATGTTTGTTTATTTGGTTACACTTTACAATAGTGTTGTCAAAAGTACCGACCGCGATACCAATTCGGTACTGAAATGTTACAAATATGACGCTTTGAGCGCTGTTGAGCGGAATCGTAAACACCTCTGACTGGCCATTGTGCTCACGCGCTTATCAAATAGTTCTATGATTGGCTACTTTGATCAGCGCTTCACAAACATGTTGTAAAAATACATCAATGACGCTTTTCACGGAGCGCTTACACAGATACACACAGAGCGTTTGAATGTAGGTGTCTATCAGCCTACCGGTCCGCTGGTCGACGCTTTCAAACGCTCCCGCTCCCGCTTTCAAAACACTTTTCAAACACTTCCGTGTTGTTTCAAACCGCTGCCGTGAGTTGATCATTGTAGCCAATCACAGGCACATCCGATGAGCACGTGAGCACAATGACCAGTCAGAGGTGTTTACGATTAAGAGGACTAGAAGCACCAAATTTTTATTATTACTCGATAGCTAACCAACTGCAATACATATACAAATGGACCCACCCCACCCAATCCGATATTATATGGCTAGATATAGAACAATCACTCTGCAAAGAATTAAATATAGCTGACATACCATTCCTCACAAAAACAATCAAACAACACACATGTTTTAAGGCTGTAACTATAGCCTCCACTCTGACAGCCTGGTGGAAATTTCACCAAATCACAAATTCTGTACTAGCTCCATCTATCCGCACCCCATTGTGGAACAACCGTGACTTCATTAGCAATAAAAAAATACTGAACTTTCACACATGGGCTGAAAAGGGTATCACTCATATTAACCATATTTTCAAATCCAACACATTAACAACATTTCCGCATTTGGCCCAGGAGTTTGGCATCAGGAGCAATGAATTTTTAAAATACCTGCAACTCAAATCTTCTGTTCTGGCAAAAATAAACATCCGAGCCACAAATTTAGAACTTCCACCAGCAATATCAGACTTGGTTAACATTACATCTCCAAAGAAACTTCTCTCCAAAATATACAAAATCATTTCAAATCAATTTCAGACCATATACTTACCAACAATAAAATGGGAAAACGATCTCTCAATAGCTCCTGATGCCAACTTCTGGACCCAAATCTGTAAAAACATCTATTTCATGTCCAAAAATGCTAATCTTCAATTGATACAATACAAAACACTTCACAGAACACACTACACGGCCAATAGATTAGCTAAAATGGGTTTCACATCAGAAATTTGCACACATTGCAGTCAGAAATCTACAGATACATACATCCATGCAACCTGGCACTGCACTCCAATCAAACACTTCTGGGAAGAGGTCACACAGTCACTATCCACTATAGTGGGCTGCCACATCCCACTATCGCCCTCTCTTTGCTTGCTTGGGGACCTCACAATAATTACAGATAAAACTATAAACTTTAAAACTCTCCTCATAGCCCTAACCATTGCCAAGAAAACTATCCTCATGAACTGGAAAACTCGTAACAAAATACACATTAACCACTGGAAAAATCTTCTCACCGACTTTATTACAATGGAATACACATCTCTCCCCTATAATCCCTCATCTGAAAGCGACCTCTGCCATCCAACACTTTCTGACCTCTTACAACTCTGAATCCTCTCTCTCTCCGTAACTCCGTCTCCTCCCATCTCTTAATCAATCCACAGGCATTACTGCATAATTCCAATTATTGTCAATATTGTTTCATTGTTTCATTATTGTTATTGTTATGATTGCTATTATTTATTATTATTATTTTTATTATTGTTGCTGTTTCCATTGTTGTCTTTGCTTTCATCATTGTCGTCATCATCATCATCATCATCATCATTATCATCAACTATTATTATTGCTGTTTTGGAATTTCAAACCTGGTTTTCATTGTCACCACTACTACTATAGTAAAATCGATTGATTATTTCTAATTTTCCCCCTAATCTTTTCATGTGTTTTTAATGCACCACAATGTAGAAGAGAAATGTGTGTTTGTATGTATATTTAAATTGGAAAACCTCATAAACACTAAGGCAGGTAGGACAGGCGAGAAATGGTTTCTCTAGGACAGCATCTCTGTCCTAAGTTGAGACACTCGCACAATGTCCCCCTTCTTTTAATGCACCTTAGACACTACACACAACATAAAAATAAAATAAAAAATAAAATAAAAAGTATAGGGACTGAAAAGATGTGGGGGGAGGATTATCTTATATTATTATTATACTATGTGAAACTTATTGACCCATTGAAAGTGGTGACAATGATAAATATTACATAGGAAAATAAAAAATAAAATAAAAAAAGGGACACTGATTATTACAATGATGATGATGATGGTATGATGATGATAAGTGGTAGTGATAATATAATAAATAATAAATGTGTAATTTTGCTTTTGAATACACACCCACACCTACACTCACCCACACACACCTTATACATTAACACACTTTTATTTCACTTCTAGAATTATGTAATTACTCGATTGTCAATTACTGCACTATTGTGGTTTGTATGTCTGTATGTCAATAAAAAAAAAAAAAAAAAAAAAAAAAAAAAAAAAAAAAGAGGTGTTTACGATTCCGCTCAACAGCGCTCCAAGCGTCACATTTTTAACATTTCAGTACCGATTTGGTATCGTGGTCGGTACTTTTGACAACTCTACTTTACAATAAGGTTTCATTAGTTAACATTAGTTGATGTATTAACTAACATGAACTAACCATGAGTAATGCATTTGAATTAGTTAATCTTTATTAACGTTAGTTAATAAAAATCCAACTGTTCATGGTTTGTTCATGTTAATTCACCATCCGTTAACTAATGTTAACATGATTTGAATAATGCATTAGTTAATGTTGAAATTATCATTAACAAAGATAAATAAATGCTCTTTATAAGTGCAGGTCATTATTCGTTCATGTTAACTAATGAACCTTATTGTAAAGTCATGTTACCATTTTTTTAAATATTCAAGTGCTAAGTTCTTAAATGCCATCAGATTTGTATTCTTGGTATTCTTCATTTCTTGTATTCTTGGAGACTTAGTTTAAAAACAGTCTCTGGAAATGGAGGGGACTCACCGCAGGTCGATCGTCGAGCAGCTGCTCTCGTACTCGAAGCCGTCACACTCCTCATAAATGTGTTTCGCTGTTTCGACAGAGTCACACTCCACCACGGCGTAGTAATACTTCAGACGCTTGAACTGATAGTCACGCACCTTCTCTCGGTAGATCCTGAAAACACATCATAAAACACTGGGCTGAAATAACTGGTGAAAATGATGGTTCCTCTGACTGGAAAAAGATAACACTGTCGTTTAAAACCATTCAGAGTAATTATAAAAATAGACATCCAATATTATCAAAAGGTCGAAAAATACAGTGAAATACACTGCCATTCAAAAGTTTGGGTGTTTTTTGTTTTTTAAACAACACTCTTATACTCAACATGGTTGCATTTATTTTATTTTGTTTGAAAAATACAGTAAAAACTTTAATATTGTTAAATATTTTTACAATTTAAAATAACGTTTCTTATTTGAATTTATAGTAAAATGTAATTTATTCCTGTTATCAAAGAAGATTTTTTATCAATACTCCAGTCTTCAGTGACACATGATCCTTTAGAAATCATTCTGATATGAGGATTTGATGCACAAGAAACATTTCTGATTATTATTTATCAATGATGACAACAGTTGTGCTGCTTCATATCTTTGTGGAAACCGTGATACATTTTTGTCAGGATTATTTGATGAATAGAAAGTTCAAAGAACATAAAATAATTATCTCTTATAACATTATAGATGTCATAAATTGAATGCAATAAAATACTGACCCAAACTTTTTGAACAGCATTATAGCCACAGCTAAAAGCATTTGATAACTTTTTTTATCTATCAATGTAGCATGCAATGCAGAACATCTTTACCATAAAAACACTGCACTAAGTACAGTTTTTTATTTTTATAGACTTTTTTAGTATTAAATGCTAAAAACTAGCTAAAATGCTAAGAACATACACATCATTAGTATGTTTTAAAACACTGTCAGCCATCTAGGACATATTTTTTGTCACTAAGTTTGTTTCCAATGCATTCTGCTATTGCCCTCAGTTAGGGCTGGGCGATATGGCCCAAAAGAATTATCACAATATAATTGTCCATATCAGTCGATATCGATAAATATCACGATAAATGTAACATCTTTATTTCTTTAAAGTTTAAAGGCATATTTTTGCTCCTGAGTGAAATATGTAGAAAACAGACAGTTAACTGTGGTTTTACATTTTATTGTCAAAACATCACAAACATTTCCCAAACAGTCGAACAATTTATTAAAACTGAGGTAGATTTATTAATTAAAATATTTATTGTGGTAAGCATTTTTTTACTCTTCAATGTATATCAATATTATTATTACTTAATTGTGTAAGTAGTAAAACACTAAAAATACAAACGGGTACAAAGGGGTTTTAAGTTTTGAAACATTTTGAGTCTCCCCTCTCTTGCCTCACAGTGGATTGGTCCACCGTGCATCGCTCTCTGTCACACACACACACACACACATACGCCCATCTCACCGACTCACACACCTCACCTACAGTGTGTTGGTCGGGAGAGAGCAAAGTTCAGTATTTGCAGATCTCCAGAGCTCTGTCTAGTCTATTTTATTCATTTAAAACATCGGAAGAAATTATTTCTCTTTTGATACATGCGATGCTGAGTCATTAATACATCACCAAAGACAAATAATAATGATAGCGATGTACAAGTCCGATGTTTTAGTGATTATAGTTTGGTAGCGTTAGATTGCAAGTCACCCACTACAACTAACAAGGTGATAAGCCTGCTGTGCGTGAATGCAGTAAATGTAGATTTACTGCTGTGTTGGGCTCAATGTTATATGGAAAAACTTTGAAGAAGCACGATGATTTAATGAAATTTCGTGAACCTATGATAAGCAGCCCACGCAAGTCGCTCTGTTTTATGTCGGCTGGGATCGCCAAAATATCTCCAAACCACTGAAGTTGAATGAACTAAGTTGTCAACGATATCCGTGTCATCCAAGCTTGTCGTGAGCTCTGAGTTTTCTTCACTACTGCTCATTTGTATCGCTCCACTTCACTCCAAACTTCCAATCCTGTCAGTCACTGACTGTAAACAACAGCGCGTGCAGCACCCAAAAGCCCGGTCTGCAATACGCATGCACGAAATTATATCATTATATCGTATATAGTTATATAAATTATATAATTATATACGCATATATTGAGAAATTATCGACCGGTTGTTATCGTTTTATCGAGGAAAATTATATTGTGATAATTATCGTTATCGTTTTAACGCCCAGCCGTACCCTCAGTGGTGTCCAGGCAAACACCAATAAGAGCCAGTAAAAGGTCATGAAAAGCGGTACCTTTGCTCTTCTGTGTCGGCGTCGGGGTCGTCTGGGAGGCTGATGAGCTCCAGCGGACCTTGGGTCTTTTCTGCACTTATCCTCTCCTTCCCAAACTCAGACGGATAGATCTGACAAATGCAAGCCAACGATTCAGACTCACAGCTGCAGCGCAATCGGAAGTAATAATGTGATTGTTGAAAGAGCCAGAGCAGGAAGAGAAGGGATAGTTACCGTTACAGACAGTACTACGCCTCCTTTGGGCTTGAACGAGTTAAAGAGAGCCAGCAGATCTTTAGCTTTCAGTCTGTCCCAGTCCATGTTACAAACTGCCAACCGCTGTGAAGTCTAAACACAGGAAAGAACACACTAAACACACCGGCAGCAAACACTAATGTGATAATATAAATACTTTTTAAAGTAATTATTTTAAGTGCGTTATTCAAAAATGTTTATTTGGTTGCGATTTTCAATAATTAAAATATATATATTTCAATAATATAACATTTAATAAATATACTAACATAATACTAAACACTAAAGTTCAGTAAGATTTAAAAAAAGAAGAAATTGACGCATTAAATTGGTCAAAAGTGGCATTTATGATGTTAATAAATATTTCTATTTCAAATGTCTCTTTTTTTATTTATTTAACTTTTCAACATTGATAATAATCATAAATGTTTCTTGAGGATCAAATCCTTATATCAGAATGATTTCTGAAGGATCATGTGACACTGAAGACTGGAGTAATGATGCTGAAAATTCAGATCACAGGAATAAATTACACTTTACAATATATTCAAATTGAAAACAGTTGTTTTAAAATGTAAAAATATTTCACAATATTACTGTTTTTCTGTATTTTTGATCAAATAAATGCAGCCTTTGTGAGCAGGAGAGACAAAAACTCAAACTTTTGAATGGCAGTGTATATGATTAAAGAAGTGTTTGGATGAAATCTCACATTGTCACTCCGTGGAGCATCTTTCCACATCTCTCCCCAGTCATGCTCAATCTCCTCATCCTCCAACTCTTCATCATCGTCATCTTCATCAGAGCTGGTCTCAATGTTACCCTTCCCTCTGGCCAGATCAGGTCCATCGTCGCCATCTTCATCTGACTCGCTCTCAACTTCTTCATCAACCTCCTCCTCCTCTTCATCTTCATCACCTTCAGAAGAACCATCTTCTTCGTCCTCTTCAACACCAGATTTCTCATCTTCATCTGAAAAATCCAATAAAAATCGGCATCAAGCCATAAGTAACCAAATAAACAATACTCATAATCTTCAGAAGAATATACACTGCCTGTCCAGACAAACCAATGTTAAATCAATGATAAGAGTCAGTGATTGATGATCATTATTGCAGTGATTATTATGTCTCTAGCACGTTATATGTTTGGCATCAGTTCTTCTAACCCTCATTGATGGAGTGTGTAGTTTTTCATTTAAACATCCATGTAGGAAGACCCATCATGGCCATATTCCAGGATGACAATGTCCAGATTCATCAGCTCAGACTGAAGGAATGGTTGTGAGGATGAAGAATCATCTTCACTCATGAATTGTCTCCTCTGAGTCCAGAGCTTAAACTCACTGAGAGTCTTTGGGACGTGCTGGAGGAGACTTTACAGAGAGCTGGACTCTTACACTGACACTACAAGATCTGGACCACAAACTGATGCACCTCTATGGATATAAATGCTGTGGGGTTAGAAGATCTGTTGCCAAACATATTACATGCTAGAAACATACTATTCACTGCAATAATGACCCAATCATTTACTCTTAAGCATTTGCTTATTTTGCCTGGGCAGTGTATAAACATGCTTGTCAAAATGACTTTAAGATGATCCAAAACAAGCACAATGCAAAACAAAAAAAGTTACATAATCAGATCAGCAATGACAATTAAGCCAGTAACAAACGTTTCTGTAGCATTACCTTCTTCAAACACTCTCACTCCCTTTATCAACGGCTCTTTAGTTTTCTTAGCTTTTTCAGACTTCAGGACCTTCTCTGCTTCTTCCTCGTCTTCAGATTCATCACTCTCATCTTCCTGCTCAACCGCTTTCTTTTCCTTCTCCGTCTTCTCGTCCTCCTGCTCTTCGTCCGACTGCTCGGAGTCCGAGAGCTTGTAGAAGCGCTTGAGGTCCTCGGCGGACGTGTGGTTGACGGGTCGGCCGCGTTTATCCACCGTGTACTTCAGCTTAAAGCGCTGGTCGTGGAACATGGACTGGAAACGCTTGTCGATCTTGACTTTGCGCTCTCTGTTGGGCATCTCCCAGAAGCGAGGGTCCTTTTTAACCTTGGAGAAGCGGTCGTCACCGCTTACAGTGTTTTTGGAAGTCATGGTGATTATTTGGAAGAACCAGATGGAAGTATTTACCTGTGGAAAACACAGGAAAGGTCAGTATATCCATTTTAAGAAATGTCACGATTTCTAACACAGGCAAGCCAAAATAATGTGGTTCATCTTGAGTGTTTCTTTATAGTGAAATAATTAACAACTGATTTAAACAAGTGATGTTACAGCAAAACAAACTTCCAAATAAAGACAAATATGGAAGGGTTAGGGCAAGATGTCAACCTTTTTTACAGCAGTACTTTTTAGGCTAGATTTATTTTTTATTTAAAATAACAGAGCACTATATTTTATAATGTATACTCGTCATATTAGGCTGTCATGTTTCTTGTTTTCGTGATTATTTGTTTACAGTGTATTATCGTTCTTGTCTGTGATGTAACTTACACAACACAGCTCATTTTGTACCATTTTACATGACTGTATAATGCAGTAACTAAAACACTGAGCATATGCCGTTAATTTACAACACAGGACGTGAAACAAGTCAGAACAAAACAGACTGCACGACATTAAAACACTTATTTAAAAGCTAAAACTGACCTAATTGCTTTTGTTGAGCGATGCTGCACAGTTCCACACGTGTTTTCCCGTGATGCTTCACTAGTGTTTCCGTGACCTCTTTGAAACCCCGCCTTCTTTTTCCTACGGCGAGACGAAAAGCTCAAAACACACCAGACGCGAGAGTCTTTGCTCTGTGTGGGAAATAGTTCAATAATTATGTCATTAAAAAACATTACAAAATACATCAAATAAACCAAAATATACAAAATAAAATCAAAAACAATTCAAGGATTTATTTCAGCTAGCTGCCAAAGCAACCTTTCTCATTTTAATTTAGTTTAAATTGATATACTAAAATAACTAAAACTGAAAAAAGGTTATAGACATATTTAGAAAAAAAACGAACAACTCAAAAAAAAGAAAAAGAAAAAAAATGAAAGAAAACCGAGAATATTAAAATAAAAAATAAAACTATAATAGATATGTTACTAAAATAACACTGAATTGTTTAATTGAGCTTATAGCTGGAAATATATAAACATACAAATAAGAAAGTCTTCAGTCACTTCCATTATTCAAAACATGACCAAATATAACTCCTAAATATAACATATTTTAATTTCGTTCCTTTATTATTATTATTATTTACCTTGAAATAATAATAAAAAATATGTTGAAATAAAGTCACACTTTTTATGTTTGTCAATTGTTCTGAGTATGTAAAAGTTTTTTCCCTTTCCTATTTTCTGTATGTTGCTTTTCATTGTAGAATAGAATATAATAGTAATTTTTGATTAAAACAATCACTTTAAACCGATTCCAGTTCATGTCCCAGTCCAGTGTACGGATCCAGTCCACGTTTTACCTAATATCTCCCTGTTGTGTCATATGACGCAAAGCTGAGCTCTGTTTAGAGGCACACCGATGAAATGTGTTTGAAAGTGTTGTGTGATCAAGAAAGAACTGCGTGTTAAAATGAGAGTGAGCAAGGAAGCATGAATATCAGAGTGAAAAGCCTCCGGTGTGTGTGGAGAGGATGGAGGTGCTTCTCCTCCAGGCAGGGAGGCGCGATGAACGTGTTTGACAGGAGCATGAAGCGCAAGCAGAAGGAATGGGCATCATCTTTACTGGACAGCGATAAATACGATTACCTTCGAGACGAGGTGAGATGACAGACCTTCTGATACCTGCGTTTGTTTTCAAACGGTGTGTCTGAACCTCTGCTTCATTGTGTTTGCAGGTGGGGAGCAGAGTGGCAGACAGGGTTTATGATGTCTCAAGGTCACTGCACATATTAAAGGCATGTTTAAGGGATAGTTCACCCAAAAATGAAAGTTCAGTCATCATTTACTAACCCTCAAGTTGTTCCAAACCTGCAGTAAGTTCCTTCTTTCTGCTGAACACCAAATAAGGTATTTTGAAGTATGTCTGTAACCAAACAGCAGAGGCGGAAAGTAGTGGAGGAATTTTACTTTATATTATTTACGTATATACTTTATCAGTGTTTTTCTTTGTAAAACTTTTACTTCACTACATTCCAAAGCATACAATATAATGTCATACTTTTTACTACACTACATTTCATAAATAAAAGTTATTTTTTTTAAACCTTTAACTCTTAATTACATTAAACATATAGTACTTTCTGAAACGCAGTGCAGTAAAAAGTACAATATCATGTTTTGGAATGTTGTGAAGTAAAAGTACATAATAAAACAAACAAAAAACGTAGAAAGTAAAAATACTCCACTGTTCGCCTCTGCCAAACAGTTGTGGGGCAGCATTGACTTCCAAAGTATTGAAGAAAAAAATACTATGGATGTCAAAACGGAGCCCATCAACTGTATGGTTTCCCATATTCTTGAAAATATCTTCTTTTGTGCTCTTCATGCAGGTTTAGAACAACTTTTGGGTGAGTAAATGATGGCTGAATTTTCATTTGCGGGTGAACTAACCCTTTAAACAGTCATTTTTTACTTGATGTCGTCATGTTCCAGACCCATTTGACTTTATTCTGTTTTGTGGGATAGAGAAGCGGATATCGAGCAGAATGTCTGATCTGCTTTTTATAACAGTGACTGGGGACTGGGGCTGATGACCCTCCATAAAAAGCACCATGAAAGTGGTCCATAAGACTTGTGTGCTATATTTCAAGTTTGCTAAAGCCATAAAATAGCTCTGGTTAATGAACGGACTAATTTATTTTTTATTGCATTTTGGGAGCTTAAGACCTCCAGTCCCCATCCACTTTCATAGTAACAGCAAATCCTACATTTTGAATGATATTTTATTTTGTGTCAAACAGAACAAATATAGTCATGTGGGTTTTGAATACATTTTGACTTTTTAAGTTTTTGATCCCCTAAATGTCATCGCAGGACTTTCCCTTTGGCTTTGGATGTAGGATCTGGGAAGAGTCATATCGCAGAGCATTTGAGTAAGGTAGAACTGTTCTTAATGTTACAGTGAATGGCATTGTTAAAGGAAAATTAAGATTTCTCATAATTTACTTACCTTCATGTACTACTGAATATTTTGACGAATGTTCACATTACTCTTTTTCACACAAAGTTCAGCCATGAAACTCTAGATGGCCCAGGCTGATCGGTCCTCGACTCAACTTGCTTGCAATCACATTCTCTATAGAGCATAGCTGATTGGTTCCTGCTGTATCAGTAGCCAATGAGCTCGCTTCTCTAACTTCAAATACTTGGTCAGCATTTGCTGACCTTCTCCAGCTCCAACTGTGTGTTTCGGGAATGTATCGGCAGTAGCAAGTCCCGTACTTGATCTGTAGCAGCAGCAGCAGCAGTGTAGCAGATCAATTCCACCAAGACCAAATATCTTAACATTGTCATACCCATTACCATGCCAAACACAGAGCTGTCATGACAGAAATATAATAAAAGGGAATGGAGACTAGGGCTGCCAAGCTCTTGGTGTGCTGTATTGGTTTTAAGACACTAAAAGCTTGACATGCCCTCATAACCATGTATTTTTATTAGTGCTGTCAATCGATTAAAAAAAAAGTAACTCATTATTTGCATTTTTTTCTGTAATTAAGCGTGATTAAAAACATAATATTTAAAAAATGTTTATGTTGTAATAGCTTCACAGTTACTCTAAATCAATGTAGAAAAAAACTAAATTTTTTATAAGTTAATTAAATATTTGTTGTAATGGCTTCTTTTTTATGAAACAGATTGTTTTTAAACATTAATGACAGATTCAAGATTACAGTATATTTGAAAGCTATCAATTTCAACATTTACTAGGCTCAAAAATAACATCTGGTTGTGCTTGAATGGTTTAAAAGCATGAATATATTTTGACGATAACCAAAGGATGACAGAAAAAAACGGATGCTGCGTTTACTGCAAAATGGAAAAAAGCACTAATTTTTAAGAGCAGCTTGAACATTCTTTACAACATCTCCTTTTGTGTTCTTCAAAAGAAAGAACGTCATACAGGTTTGGAACGACATGAGGGCAAGTTAATTATTCCTTCTCTGTTTTTCCATCCTTTTTGCGACACTGATTCTCTCTCTTCTCAGGAGGTTGTTGAACGTCTCTTCTTGACAGACATCTCAGACTCTTCCCTGGTAAAAGATTGCTCATGTCTTTATTTTATCTTTATTTTCACTGATACAGTTGGAACGTATTGTGTAACTTATGATTCTACCGTTAAAATGTTTTGGGTCAGTACGATTATTAAAAAAAAAAAAATTAATACATTTATTTATTCAGCGTGGACACATTAAATTGCGCAAAAGTGTCAGTCAAGACATTTGTAATGTTACAAACCATTTCTATTTCAAATAAATACTGAACTTTTGAACTTCCTGTTCTTCAAATAATCCTTAAACTGTTTCCAGAAAAAATATAACGTAGTTTTCAACTTTAATAATAATCATAAATGTTTCTTGAGCATCAAATCATCATATTAGACACTAAAGACTGAAGTAATGATGCTGGAAATTCAGATCACAGGAATAAATTACACTTTAAAATATATTCAAATAGAAAACTGATTATGGTAATGGTAATATTTCACAACATTACTGTATTTTTGACCAAATACATGCAGCCTTGGTGAGCAGAAGAGACTTTCAAAAACATAAAACAAAATCTTCCAGACCTCTCACTTTTAAACACTCGCATGTACTTGAACCTTCTTTCTCTTCGTTGTTTTTCAGAGGAACAGGAGAAAATGTGAGATTCCTACTCACTGTGTTGTGGCAGACGAGGAGTTCCTGCCCTTTAAAGCAAACACATTTGACCTAGTGCTCAGCAGCCTGAGGTACTGTACCACTCCAGTGCATGATGGGAAAATGTAAGGATGAACTCTCACTTATAAACCCGTATTTGTCTCCTCAGTCTGCACTGGATCAATGACCTTCCTGGAGCTTTGAGACAGGTATGAGGATCTAAGCAAGTGTGCAGCCCTGTGGTGCATAAGTAATCAACCGAAACACCCTCTTTTGTCATCCAGATCCACCATGTGTTGAAGCCGGACGGCGTGTTCATTGGAGCAATGGTTGGCGGCGAGACGCTGTACGAGCTGCGATGTTCTCTGCAGTTAGCGGAGCTGGAGAGGGAGGGGGGGTTTGCGCCCCATATCTCACCCTACACAGCCGTCACTGACCTGGGTAACCTGCTGGGCCAGGCCGGCTTCAACATGCTCACTGTGGTACGAGTGTTAAATATATGGGGCTTAGGGCTAGAAAGCATATTGCATTGTTGTGCTTGGAGTCAATTGTTTTATTTGTGATAATGCAATGAAACATGCAGATTTTTGCTGATATAATTGTTGACATTTAACATTATGAAAACAAGAGAGAACCAATGAAATATTAATAACTGATTATGTTGTAGTAAATGCATGCTTTTTCCTGGGCGTTTGGTTTTTCTATGCATGTTTTTAGCAGGGTAAAATAACCTAGATGTAGTTTGCCTTTTTTGACAAATAATTTTGTCAGAACCAAGATTAGAGTTTTGTTCTTATAACATATTAAAAAAATAGAAATTCTTTTCTTCATATTTTGATGGTTTAATCAAACTTTAAGGGTATGAGGATCTAAGCAAGTGTGCGGCCCTTTTATTTTAACGATCTAAGCACATGTTCTAAAGCGCATGTGCACTTAGGGCATCCGAGCTTTTGCTACTTTAACGATGGGAAAAAATGGTCAGGGCAGAAGGTGCATGGTCTAAAAGGGTTGTCCCTACTCTCTTATTGAGTCACAGGTGTGTTTTAGTTGTAATGTGCAATAAACCAATCAGAGTCTCATCTCCCATTCCCTTTAAAGGGATACTTCACTGCCTTTTCATATTAAACTATGTTATACCCTTAACTTAAACGAGTTGATACATACCTCTCTCGTCTCAGTGCGTGCACTTAATCTCTCTGATGTGCAGTGATGATCTGATAGTATTTAGCTTAGCCCACTAAGCCCAGTTCATTCACTATGGTACCAAACAAAGATCAAGTTAGAAGTACCAAACACCTCCACGTTTTCTCTATTTAAATACAGTTACACAAATAGTTGAACGATCAAGTATGGTGACACAAAATAAAACGTGGCGCGTTTCTAAGCGGATTAAAAAGGAGAACTATAATGTATGGCGGATTAGCACTTCTGAGAGTACTTCGGCTCGGCGCAGTAAAAAGTCCTGGCCGAAACATCTTCCCTCACATCTCCCTATTGACAGAAATGAGAGAGTGAGGGGGAGATGTGAGGAAAGATGTTTCGGCCGGGACTTTTTACTGCGCCGAGCCGAAGTACTCTCAGAAGTGCTAATCCGCCATACATTATAGTTCTCCTTTTTAATCCGCTTAGAAACGCGCCACGTTTTATTTTGTGTCACCATACTTGATCGTTCAACTATTTGTGTAACTGTATTTAAGTAGGGAAGAGAGGTGTTTGGTACTTCTAACTTGATCTCTGTTTGGTACCATAGTGAATGAACTGGGCTTAGTGGGCTAAGCTAAATACTATCAGATCATCACTGCACATCAGAGAGATTAAGTGCACGCACTGAGACGACAGAGGTATGTATCAACTTGTTTAAGTTAAGGGAATAACATAGTTTAATATGAAAAAGCAGTGAAGTATCCCTTTAAAAGCCAGTCACTATTTACATGCGGAATTTGCTAGCCTGACAAGCCAGACCCACATCAAGATGTTTGGTCTGGAAACTCACCATAGACAGCTCAATCCGAGGGGCGGATAAACGGTTGTCTTTCAAACGCGATAGGATAGCGCTACAACCAACCAGAGCAACGAAGGTGAAGCGGAGCTAGTTGACAGATTAAACATTCGCCGTATCCGGTCGGCAAAACCCTGAACACATCTTCCCTTTTTAAGAATGACTTCAGTGCCGTTCTTTGTTCTTTTCTCAGAGAAAAGCTTAACTCCAAGTCTTCCTGAGTCGCATCCAAAGCTGATTCGAAAGACCGCCGCCGTTCGCCAGCTTCTGTGTTTACTAGAAGCATGCAAACGCAACTCGGCCGTCGTCATTATGGCCCCGCCCACCGACTCTATACACGATGTGATTGGGCCGGCAAGAGTTTGCCGATTACAGCTCAGAAGGGTATTGAGAGTTGCTAGACGACACTCGCGGGTAGATTAGATTTGCTGCCGCTAGGGTGCGTCTTGATTTCTAGGCTAGCGGAAAGACTGAATGCTTCTCCAGAGAGGAATCCTTTAATTTTTAAAAATGTCTGCGTGATGTTGCGTATCTCTGTGTGAAATAAGCAGAGTATACGCCTGCCTTTATGCGCATATTACTAATGCGGCCTTTAAATAATAAAGAAAACACCACGCTATTAACTTTAGACCAGTTTTCTGTTGGTTAATGGCACAGTCTATTTCAGTTCCTCAAAATAGCAACGCGCCAACAATGTGCCTGAACACACCTGGTTTTCAGATCAGACCATGGGTGAACAAACAGTACCCATTTATTTAAACAATGTGGTGCTGAACATGAAAATGATAACTGCGTCGGGCTGAAACTAGCAGAAAACACTTGCGTCACATTGCGCCGGGTGTATGATGGGGCTCGTAGGGTCATTTAGAACAAATATCCCCTCTGGACACTACTGTAAATTATCTGGCAGTCACTGTTTATATATTGCATCTTAAGGGATCTGTTTGATTTGAGTTGCGAGTGATTATATCGAGGCTCATTATTGTGTTGTAATCCAGGACATTGATGAAGTTCAGGTCCATTACCCTGATATACTGGAGGTTATGAGGGATTTACAAGGTAAACTCTTCATTTTATAAATTTGGTGATTTGTTGTAAAATTGAAGGAGAATGTGTTGACGGTTTATTCATACACTTCAGGTATGGGTGAGAGCAACTGTGCGTGGAACAGGAAGTCACTCCTGCAAAGAGACACCATACTGGCGGCAGCTGCCATTTATAAAGGTGAGACCGCCGACTGAGAATATTGTCATGATGTAAGACGTAATTATGATGATTTCGGACAACCTGGTTATACTACAGTACACGAGGACATTTTTCAGAAGTGATTTATAGACATGGAAAAATCATTTATAATAAATATAATTTATATATGTAAGTTTATATAAATGTAATCAAAACAAGCAGAAAAATGCTATTTAAACAAGAAATGTCATGTACATTTATTGGTAATCAAAAATTAAAACTATGAAGAACATTGTTTTTTGGAATTACGGAATTTAACTATTTATAATAAAGTTAGTTTCTTTTAATTATATTGCCACTCCTAGTTACTGGAAGAAAAAATAAGAAGTTGTCATTATAGCAGTGTCGTCTCTGAACATTAGTCAAAAAGGTTGACCTCAATTTTTTTTCTCACCTAAATGAGATTGATGACGCTAGATATAATCGAAGTGTAATTCTATTAACGTCATTTCTTTTAGAGATGTACGGCAGTGAAGACGGCTCAGTTCCAGCTACGTTTCAGATCCTCTACATGATTGGCTGGAAGCCTCACGATTCTCAGGTCTGTTGCATTTTCATTGGTCGTAATGAAGCAAACCAGTCAATCACATTCCTCCACTATTCAGATTCTGACTTGCTTTCTTGTGTTGAATTTACAGGCGAAACCAGCAAAACGGGGTTCGGCGAATGTCTCGTTTGCCGATTTGTCAAAACTAGACAAACTTCAGGCCGACCACCAGAAAACCAATGACAAGTCCTAGGACAGAAAGAAGTTTTATCCCTCGAATCAACCCGTGTGCTCCGAAGGATCTGCTTTACGTGAAGGAACACGATTACACTGAATTGTTGCATCAACAAACTGTATTTTAGCAAAAGCTTGTTTGACAAAATGTATCCGAACATAAATAAACCATGAATTTAAGTTTGTTTTACTCTCTAAAACAAATCCTGATACTCAAAAATGATTACATTCAGTCTCAGAAATAAAAAAGCAAATGACAATATTGTTTTAAAAATGTATTCATCTTACTAGAGAGAAAACTAGTGTTCTACAGTCCGACTAAACCCTAGCGGCTAATATAGCAGTACCATCCCTTTTCCTCCAAACATGAGAATGAGCTCCTCTGTACAGATCAAGTATACAATACATTTACATTCTTCATATTCATATGGCTTTATAGTGCTGAACATTGATCTAAATTTAAATTACAGCATATTCTACATTAAAAGCCCTTAAACCGCATCCAGGGCAGTGAGCAGGACGATCATATTCAATCAAATGCATTCGTTTTTTTGTTTCTGGAAGACGTTGGCTCATAGTATATGTGCCATTTGTGAGCTTTGACCTCTTAGTGGTTATTAAAAAACACATCTGCTAAATGTTAGCATGAGTATAACGGATGATAATGAGCATATATGGATTGGAGCCAATCAGAGGCCTCCGTTCTCATTAATGGCAGTTACAACAGAGTAAAGCAGTGGCGATTCATTATATGCAGCAACTTAAACATGAAGATGATTTAAAGTCAATCACAAACCCAAGTAGCAGCTACAGGACGCCCTGTTTGTCCACAGAAACAGGCTTTTTGGTCCTCGATGTAAACACAAATGATTTGAAGCAGGTTATGGTGACCATCTGTTGTCAGATTAACTCCATATTTCGGATTCTTTGATCCATTTAAAGCTCAATTACTGCCAACAAGGCACTATCTAAACTATTTACATCTACTGGAGATCCTTTTTCATTCATTTCTCATTCCTGCTTCACCTGATTTCCAGCGTTCCTGAGTGTGTTCATGTGTATACGAGTGACTCTAGGTCATATTTCACCTCAAAATAAATAAAAAAAAAGCCTATTTTTTATTATTAGGATTATTTCCATTATTGTATTATTTTCATGACAATATGCAAAAAAGTGTGTTTTTAAATGAAAAATATTTGAGTAATTTGTAATGTGAGTACAGTAAACATTTTGAATCACACTAGAATAACAAACTACAAAAAAAGTAAAAATGTAATGAAATATAAAGGTAAAATGTGCTTAATTGTCATGCAAATAATGTCATTTAAATTTTTAAAATTTCCTCTTTTTTTTTTTTTTTTTAGGGTGAAATGTCTGTTTGTATCCATGTGTGTGTATCAGAGAGCTACATGAAGTGCATGTAAATTAGTGTTTATGTGTTTTATTGGAGAGAGAGAGAGAGAGAGAGAGAGAGAGTGTGTGTGTGTGTGTGTGTGTGTGTGTGTGTGTGTGTGTGTGTGTGTGTGTGTGTTTGTGTGTGTGTGTGTGTGTAAGAGAGCTACATAAAGTGCATGTAAATTAGTGTTTATGTGTTTTATTGGAGAGAGAGAGAGAGAGAGAGAGAGAGAGTGTGTGTGTGTGTGTGTGTGTGTGTGTGTGTGTGTGTGTGTGTGTTTGTGTGTGTGTGTGTGTGTGTGTAAGAGAGCTACATAAAGTGCATGTAAATTAGTGTTTATGTGTTTTATTGGAGTGTGATTGTGAGTGTGTGTGTGTCTATGTGTGTGTTTAAGAGAGCTACATAAAGTGCAAGTAAATTAGTGTTTATGTGTTTTATTGGAGTGTGCGTCCGTGTGTGTGAGAGAGAGAGAGAGAGAGAGAGAGTTTGTGAGTGCGAGTGTGAGTGTGTATGTGTCAGCCCGTTCCGTGACTGCTGTAGTCAAACACTCCCTTCTTAAAGAAAGGAGAGATGTCGCACACGGCGTGTTTCGAGAGGTGTAATCCCAACTCGTCCGTTCTCAGAGGAGAAGAGGAGGATGACGTCGTCATCACATGGAAGAAGTTACGCAGGTATTGCTGGGAAAACACATAATGGCCTCATCAGCATCTTACATTAGAAAAACAGCTTCTCATTATTCAAAGGTGAATGACAGTAAACACATCTGATCACCTCCAACTGACTCCGGCGCTCCGCAATCATTCTTTCGTCTCGGTTTCCAAAAATCTTTTTGGGAGGGAAGTCCAAAGCTGCCAGCTGGCACAAGACATTCAAGAATTTAAATATTGAATATGAATCATCTCACGAAAACATGTCTAGATCATATTTAAATAAAATCAAGTGAAAAAAATAATAATAAATGTATGATCCTAAAAATTAGCTTACATCTGCAAAATATAGAATTATTTTAGAGTGAAATATATTTTTAGTAATCATAACTAAATTTAGTAAACTAAACTAAACTTAATAACTAAAAAACTGATTTTTTTTATATATATTACATGAATAAACTTAATCTAAAATGAGTTTAATATTTTGCATTTATCCAGAACAACTTGTAATTGCATGAAGAAAATTGATTAAATATTTTTTTTTAAATTGATGGTCCTAAAAATATGCTTCAATTTCCTTTAAGCATAATATATAATTATTTTGGGTTGAAATATAATTTATAAAAAAACAATCATGCCGAAATTCAAGCACCAACAATATTCATCCGGAGCAAAGTGAGGGGGTTTGTGCGCTTGTTGTGTCACATTGTGTAAATGCAGGTCATACCTCTGGATATTTTAGCTTCAGAGATTTGTGCAGCTCCCGAAAACGACTGTATCTTCTAAACAGTGTCCATGTTTCATCCAAAACAGTGATCTGAACACAGAACCATCAAAGCTTTTTATGTACAGAGATACAGAGGTCGCCGGATGGTAAATTCGACAAGTCTGTTAGATAGTGCGCTGACTGAGACTGTACAAAACTCAGACAAACCTTGACTTCAAACTCAAAGTGTTCGTCTTTGCCCTGTCCGCACAGGATGTAACGTGGAATACTGATCTTCACTGGATCTTTAAAACTCTGTGGACCCAGATCCAGAGGAATCGACACCAGTCGCTGTGGAAAGATTAGACAGTGACAGTCAGAAAACGTGCTAATATAACAATCCCTAAACATATACCGGAAGATCATACCTCGTATTTCAGTTTGCGTGGATCCGTGCGTTTTTTATCGTTGTCCTGAGAGATTGAAATTACTTATTAGGGTCACAAAATCTTTCTGCTGACTCTCCGTAGACGTAATGATTTTTATACTGAATATACAAACTGTATATTCTCTCCCCTTACATTACCCCTACCCCTCACACAAAACTTTCTGCATTTTTACATTTTCAAAAGAACTCATTCTGTATGATTTATAAGATTTTGTACCCATGAGGACCTCAATTTATGTCCCCACAGTGGCACGAGTCCCCACCAGGCTAGAAAAACATATGTGTGTGTGTGTGTGTGTGTGTGTGTGTGTGTGTGTGTGTGTGTGTGTGTGTGTGTGTGTGTGTGTGTGTGTATGTATGTATGTATATATATATATATATACACATACATACATACATACATACATACATACATATACACACACACACACACGCACACACACACACACACACACACACACACACACACACACACACACACACACACACACACACACACACACACACACACACACACACACACACACACACACACACACACACACACACACACACACACACACACACACACACACACACACACACGCGTTTGTTTTTGTGAATTGTGGGGACATTCCATAGGCGTAACGGTTTTTATACCGTACAAACCGTATTTTCTATCCCCTTACACTGCCCCTGCCCCTAAACCTACCCATCACAGGAAACATTCTGCATTTTTACTTTCTCAAAAAAACTCCTCCTGTATGATTTATAAGCATTTTGAAAAGTGGGGACATGGCCAATGTCCTCATATTTCACACTCTCCTTGTAATACCCGTCATACCCATGTCATTATACACATTTGTGTCCTCATATTTCACACTCTCCTTGTAATACCCGTCATACCCATGTCATTATACACATTTGTGTCCTCATATTTCACAAAAACATGCCCACACACACACACACACACACTTGATTTCAGGGATTAAGCAAGCACTTGTTTGTCATTTCCCATGAATAGCCATGTTTCCATCCAATGTTCTAACTTGGAATTAAATTGGAATATCACATAAAACATTTGTGAATAAAGCACTGCTTCAAAGTCATTCTGATGACAGACTTTGGCTTATGCATTTCAGAACGACCAAACCAAACCAACATCTGAGATGTTGTGCGATGCGATTGGTCCGCTGGTTAATCCAGTTATCTAATCACATCCACTTAGAATTTATGCGCATTTTGGCGTTTCCATCCAGAATTTTTATGCTAAAATGTGCATAAAAATAGGTACATGTTCTTGGATCAACACCTTTGCTGATCCTGGCACAACATTCCAATCAACCAATCAGATTTGAGAGACAAGTTTATAGTTAATGTCAAGTTTAGGCTTACAACCAGGACTAGGTGCTTCTACATCAATGTTAATTTCCCTCTGATTGTAGGTATAGGTTAATAGGTAGGGGTAGGTTTATGGCTAGGACTGACTATGTTTTTGGACAGGAGACATTTTGACCCAGGAACATGTCTTACTTGGCAAAATCCTGGCGACTGGATGGAAACAGTGAGCTATTGAGGTAGCAATAACAACAAACAGTTTCATTGCAGCAACAGATGAAATGCGCCTATGCAAGACATCAGTGGGCAGGCTGCATGCTCCCAAAGTGAAAGTGACATGTGAAGGCCAAGTATGGTAACCCATACTCCGAATGTTTCCTCCCTTAAAAGCACCCCAAAGTGGAAAACCGCAGAGGATAGACCCAATCTACTGGCATCAGAGATTGTGAGAAATAGGCAAATTATTAAGACTGGATCCATGCAAACCACAGCCAGCTCGGCTGGTGCTGATTGGCTGAGGCCTGTGCTTACCTCATCTGTCAATCTAACAGAGCTACTGTCACTATCCTGCTCCTCCTCCTGTGGAGTTAAACAACCGCGTTGGTGCCAAGAACAATCCTGTGCGTTTAATGCATCTCTTGAGCATGACAAGGATGAAATTCAACTATTTAAACTGAAAGTGTGCCTGCACAGAAATCTCTGTGGATAAAATGTTAAAGAAATTGTGTAAAAATAAAAATACTGTATATTTATATATTTTATATATTTTCAGTTTGGCCCAGATTAAAAAAATAAAAAAAGTTTTTAAGCATCCAAACCAAACAGAAAGAGGCTTTTACAATAGCATGTACACGTTTCTAATAGAATAATGAGAACAAGTTATGATCTACAATCTAAAGACAACATTTGAACATAATGCATTTCTGCATGGTCAAGTATTCTTGAGTGGGACAAACGATTATAACCAATTAAACTGAATTGTTTTCCACTGAATACTGTATTTATTATTGGTTTATCATTATTTTTCTCTGGTTGTGAGATAGCAGTTACGGCAGAAATTACTCGATTTTCAGAAGGAAATAGTGGTAAGTAAATACGTAAAAGTAAAAAACAGTACAGGATAACACACACCAGTGTTATTTGTAGTATCATTAATATACATACGTTTATAGCATTTATAACATCTTGAATACGTTTTTATTTTTACGTTTTCAGTTTTCATTTTAATTTTAGTTTATTAATTTGATGTGCTTTTATCATTTGACAATTTACTTATTTATTTTATCATATCTATTTAGCTTTGTTTTTTATTTCAGTTTTTAATTTGAGTGCTTAGAAGAAAAAATTGGCCAAATAAGAGACATAACTCACTTAAATGGCCATGAGAAGGATACTAGAATACTAATATATATATAAACATTATATAGGCCTACACATTTATTGCCAGGTCATACAAAAGTAATTACAGCACCGTGCCACGTCTTTAAAATTCAAACACATTATTTTCAATGAGTGAACACACCGGAGGCGGCATTCGGCACCTGTATGCGGCGACTCAGGAAGTTGTTCAAAATCAGAGCGCCAATGTACTGATTTCATCCTGTGCTACAAGATGCACATATCGTGCAGCGCTTCTGCCAGAAGTGGATTCAAAACTGAGCCTGCGCGTAGGCCTATATAATGTGCGTGTCCGGCGCTGAGCTTTGCGTCCGGTGTGCGACGCCCCTGAAGCCTTGTGTGAATTTTTTTTTTTTTTAAGTGAGAGAATCCTGGGAGGGCGCAATAACTTGATATTGTTATAAATATATACTTTTTTTGAGTAAAAACTTAATTTTGCAATATATATATATAGTTTTTACACACAAAACAAAAGTTTGAGAAGAAAAAAAAAAGTTTTTGGAGATTTTTATAATTAATTATTGGCCTTAATTCTTAGTGTCCAGACTATGGCTGTTGCAGTTTAAAGTGAGTGCCTGTGGGAGCTGTAGTCATTTACCTGCAGTGAGTCTGAGGACAGCGAGAGTGTGTTGTTATTCTCTCTGTTCAGCAGGTTCAGTTTCTGCAGCCTCCGCTGCACCTCTTCTTCAATATACGCACTTATCCTGAGGAAGAAATGACTGATTAAAGGAACAATTCAGTCAAAAATAAAAGTTCTGTCATTACTTACTAACCAAATCACAACCAAGCAGTTAGTCTTTACTACACAGTGCCTGTTTGAGAGCATTAATCAGTGTGCGCACCTCTCGTCTCCTATAGACAGTACGGTGGGGAGGGTCTGTATGGGGCTGACAGGCGACTGGTTCACATTGTTCTTGTCCTCCCCGCTCACACTCAGACTCCGCACACTTCCTTCACTCTCACTGATCCTCTGCTTCAGCTGGGCAATCTCTCGCTCCATCCTGAGAAACATTCATGATAAAATCATGAGGATAAGACCTCCGGGTTTATCGCATTCATTTATAAAGACCCCTGGGGGCCAAAAAGGGGTCCTAGGGTTTAAAATATTTTTTATTTATTAAAAATATATAATTTAAGGATGCTATATTTCATGTCTGAATTATTTTACATTTATTTGTTTTGTTTTATAAATATGTAAACATAAATTGTCTTGATGAATCTTGATGCTTATGAGTGGTTTATTTTTCTGTATATTTAATGAATAATCATTTTTTCACAGTATAAATGTATTTTTTTTAAACATGAAAAATACACAGCTCAGCTACCTTTATATTTATAAACAGGGTCCCACAAGAGGATCATCGTATTTTAGGGTACTAAGCATCAAAAAGTTTGAAAACGAAAACCTCTGTGCTAGTGTGCTATTACAAAACAACTCCACACCTGTCCTGGTCCAGGTCTTGTGTTCCTGTAAATCTGGAAGTGCTCTGTCCATGTGCGGACTGTGACCTCTTGCGGGGTCCTTCAGTGTCCGGCTCCAGGCTGAGGCTCCTGCGGTAGGCCGAGTGTTTCCTCTCCAAACGCGCGACCGCCTGCTCCAGGGCCTCCCGCTGCTGTTTCTCCCTCCACTCCAGGATCTCCTTCTCCTTTCTGCGAACCTTCTCCTCCTGCCGGGCCACGTTTGCAGTGAACTCGTACGACTGCTGCAGCTGCTGCAACTGCTCTGCGCTCGCGCTGTACTGAGACAAACGCTCTTCCTTCTCCTCCAGCTCCTTCTCAACCTGCAAAAAAAAAAAAGACAGAGAATGCAATGCTGAATTAAGTCGTAGTTTTTGTTATTTTGGGAACAAAATGTATTTTCAATGCTTCAAGAGATTCTTATTAACCTACTGATGTCTCATATGGACTACTCTGATGATGTTTATATTACCTTTCTGGACATGGACAGTATAGTGTGCATGCGTTTTCAATGGAGAGACAGAATATCTTGGACTAAATCTAAAATATCTTAAACTGTGTCTGAAGATGAACGGAGGTCTTACGGGTGTGGAACGACATTAGGGGGAGGAGTTAATGACATAAATTTCATTTTTGGGTGAACTAACCCTTTAAGGTTTAAATCTTGAGTTCTTGTATCTTGCTGTACAGGAATTGTTTTGCCTATTTTATCATCAGGCATATGAAAATAATAAGTATTTTCTAAACCACCTGCACAATGTGAAGTATTATCATTCATGTCTCTACTATAAATGGCAGAGGAGATTTCTAAAATATCATGCTGGGATTTATAGGAAAACTAGAATAATGGCTCAAATGATTTGGTCAATCAGTTTTGATTCATTTCAATGAACTTCAAACCGTTATTCATTGGACAAAAATAATGCGCAAGCTAGACAGTTTTGAAAAAAGCTGAACTGTTTCTAAATTCACAAAAATATTTAAAAGCAATATTAGTGTTATTTGGTATCATTTTTACACTATTATAGTATTCAATATTTTGAATTAGCTTGTATTTGTCCGTTTTTAATTTAATTTGAGTTTTAGTAATTTTATGCTTTTGTCATTTCTATTTAGCTTTACTTTTATTTCAGTTTTAGACATTTTAGTACTAAGACAACAATTCAAATTTTTGTAAGATTTAAGTTAAGTTTTTCACAAGTTAAAGTTATATGAAATACCAAAAACAATGCAGCTGTTTTGGCCAAGTAGTGTTAGGAACAGACCACCTGACTGACCAGTTTTTTCCGAGTGTTACCTGATACAGAGTCTCGTCCAGTTCTTTGTCCATTTCTTCTGAACTTCTGTCCAAACCAGAAGAGCCTCTTCCGCTTCTCACTCTCTCCAGGAGCTCTCTGGTTCTCTGTCGCTCCTCGGAGACAGAGGGGAGCTGTTTCTCACGGAGATATAGGAGCTGTCTCTCTTTAAACTGCAGCCTGTGTTCGGCCTGCTGGATCAGAACCTCCTCCTGACCCAGAGAGGACACGTCCTGAACGCCACGCTCCATCATGTCACGGACCTGAGGAGAACAGGATGAGACGCACTGAATCTCTAGATCCGATTCGATTTTAAAATATAGTCTTGATTTGATTTGGGTTCTTTTGGTTTTAAAGTTCTTTTTACTCACATTTGAAGTATTTATTATAACTCATATTAGTAATTTGTGTCAGGAATAGGGCTACACTAATTGTGTTGATTCACGGTTCTTTGATCAGATGACATGAAATGTCATGTTTTTGTCCTTAAAACACTCGTGTTTAGGACTCATTTCTTAAACCTCTGTTGCTAATTGCAATAAGTAATTTTAGAGCTAGTAACAGAGGCTTCAGCCACTGATGGCAGATTAATGTAGTTATTAGAGAGCAATAGATAGATAGATGGATGGATAGATAGATAGATAGATAGAGAGAGAGAGAGAGAGAGAGATTAAGAGGCTCTACTAATAGCAAAACGGTACATATGTCTGTTTAAAGAACAGCGCCGTTATTACCTCGCTAGTGAGAAATGTCATGTAGCTTTTAAGTTGATAGACTTTTTTTCAGATAAAATTGTCAGACCACATGTTTCTGTGAGAGTGTGTGTCCATACTTGTCTGGCTCTCACCAGATCAAGCTCAATCTTTTAAGATTGAACATTGGTCTAGGGAGTCCGCTCTGTAGTTTTACTGGCTTGATCAACGGACTCTGTATGCAATTGGACAGTCCTTCAACTAATCAGACCAACGATCCATCGCTTCTCTATCCGTCATTGTGTTAAACCCGACAATAGCGAGGCAGGTGGATAAACCGGTTTGTGATTGGTCCCCAGAAAATTGTAACAGAAGCAGGATAGAAATAGAAATATGTACAGGTTTCCAGCCTGAGCTGCAGGGCGAAATCAAATCGCCAGCAGATTGGGCTGGGTTTACTGGGTGTGTGTGTGTTTGTTTGAGTTGGAGACATTTATGTGCTTTCCATACATAATAAAACTTAATTTTGTGGCAAAAAAAACATGGAAATTATTGTAATTTTTATCCTCTTATTTACTATATATTACTATATACTATATATTATTTTTGGTTGTTTTGCTATTGTAGACTGAAAGGACCTTTGAAATAACTGAAATCTTTTGGCGAGGTGATACGAAACTGTAATGCATTCAAGACCTGCCTTGAACTACTTTAGCGTTTCCCTGAAAATAACTGTATATCTTAGAACATTCTTCAACCCATCAGATTCAAGCATTCAACATCCCCATAGTATAAATTAACAATGTTTGTGCTTCTCATTCAGTGTGTGACCCACTTTATAGGTCTTTAGTGCCTTTTATGGGTCTTGAGAGAGGAAATTACATTGGTGTCAATGAAGGCCTTTCTGAGCCATTGGATTTCAACACAAATATCTACATCTGTGTCTGAAGATGAACGGAGGTCTTACGGGTGTCGAACGATATGAGGATGAGGAATTAATGACAGATTTTTCATTTTTGGGTAACTAACCCTCTAAAGATGAGACTCTATATGATAAACAATTACATCCCCAAATAATAGACCTATTCAAAAAGTTACAAATGTGCTTTCCTCTGGTTTCAGTGTGCTTTTGAAATCCGGACAGCTCTACCTGTCTCTGTTTGTCCTTGTGCGTGTGCAGCAGCAGGCCGAGAGACGTTTGTTCACTGGCCACCTCCCGTTCCAGTCGGTCCTTCTGCTGGATCAGGGACTCCTCCAGCAAACCCAGCTCTTCCACCTGCGTCTGCTTGAAATGTTCATAGCGTGCCTGCGCGCTCCTCCGAGCTTCCTCCCCGCTCTCCTCCTCTCCATCAATGCGTGCCTCCTTGGCTCTGAGCAGCTCCTCCCTGAGCTCGGTGAGTGTCCGTCTCTCCTCCTCCAGTCGCCGTGCCTCATCCGGAGTGAGCAGGGCGGCCGTCTCCTCGCTGCGCTCCCTCAGCTGCTCCTCCAGACGGCCAACCAGACTCAGCTGCTCCTTCTCTCGCTCCTCAAGACGCCTGGAAGACATTCATTCCGACACGGTTTCAAAAATAGTAATAAAAATGTCAATATAACTAAACTAAAATGTAAATATAAATATATGATATCTTAATAATATAGCATTTCATTGTTTATTATTTAAAGGAAGTGTATGTAGGATTGTGACCAAAACTGGTACTGCAATCACTTTTAAATGACTGTAGAGCGGTATATTTTATGATAAACTGAAATACATTTCTTACATACAGTTCCTTTAATTTATTCATTTGAATAAGTGTGAACGCTGCCATCCGAACCCTGGTGCGCACCAAACAAATGGACTGACCGCTGTAAAGATGGATCTCGGAAACACTTGTGCAGCTCAACTGAAATATGAACGCAACGCGGACCAAAGACATGTAAACGAACCAAAAATGGGATGTCACAAGATGTGACCCTAAAAAGGACAGAATGCTCAATCATTCCTGTTTTATTCTTGTCGTATTTGCGATCACAGTTCGGTACAGGCATCAGAACCGCGCCTCCTTGCAGCAGATCTTAGTTTGTGTGTGTGACGGAGGAATTCCTGCCGCTGCTTTGACACCTTTACACATTTTATAAGTTCTCAGCTGGTCAAAATACCATCATACGTGAGCTACGCACATACATTGAGCGTGATTAGCCCCACACACAGCATTGTTTTGGATTTTCAGTGAGTTACGTTGTGAAATATATGTAATAAAAGCCGACCGATCAGGTTGTGAAAGTATCCCTACACCTTTAGGTTTAGCATCTTTAGATTCTGTGTTAAAATGCCAATGTGAACACTAAGCGGACCAGAACTAAATGTTTTGTTTCTTCGGACCAAACGAACCAAACTACTTGTGAACCAAACTAAGTGTAAAAACAACATTTAACATATATCATTTTCAAATAACTACTATTATTAATTTAATTATTAAATTATTATAATAATTAAACAATAAATATAAAATATTTTAAACTACTAATACAATTATTCATTTTATTTTTGTAGTTAAGTTAAAAAAAAACAAAAAAAAACATTTTTTAATTTTTAAATATTAAATAAATCTATTTGCAATTTGGTCTGAATTGCCTTCACACTAATATGCAATTCTCAGACTAGTTATATTATAAAAAATATTTTCCAAGTCAGGCATTACCAACAGGTAAAAGTCTTGAGGTTTTTTCACCTGCGTTCCAGCTGGAGTTTGACGGCCTGCACCTCGCGCTCTCTTTTGAGCCGCTCCAGCTCACGGAAGAGCTCGGTTTGTTCTGCTCGCTCTCGCTGGGCCTGAGTCTTTTTATCCTCCTCCAGATCTCCCTCCTGCAGCTCCTTCTCCTTCTCCTCCTGCTTCTGCTTCGTTTGCAGTCGCTTCTGCTGTTCCTGGTCCTTCTGCTCTCTGTGTCTCTCCTCCTGAATAAAAACAGACAATAGCATATAAAGAAGTCTGCCTTAACATTCAAAGATGGTTCATAAGAAAGCATTGTTTTTTCCGATTTAAACTCTTGTCTGAGGTGATTTTCAGCTCTTAATGTGGAAACGGCTGGAGATTAGATTAGCTAACCAAAGAACAAACTAATGAGTTTGTGTTGCCTTGTGGAGAAATAACTGTTAGGATTTTATGAGCGGGAAGAACACAACAATTCCTCCATTATGGCAATAAAATATAATCGTCTTGTTATTATAATTGACAACTTCATGATCAGCAGCCTGACCTGGAATCGCTCTTTCTCAGCGATCAGGTCCCTGAGGCGGCTCTCGATGTCCTGACTGCGTCTGCGCAGACTCTCCTCCTGTCTGCGAATGCGCAGCTGCACCTGCTCGGACTCCTTCCTCTGAGACTCCACCTCATGCTGCATGCGCTCCAGCTCCGCCTTCTCACACTTCTGCTTCTCCTCCATCTCTTTTATCAGCCGCCTGGACCACAAAAGAAAACAAAGGGAAGGATGGTGATTGGACAGGCCAGGGCCCAAAATTAACCAGTGGCCATTGAAATGGAATTACATATCCATAAAACTGTATTTTGTATGATTTTTAGTTATAATGTGCAAAGTATATACCATGATATAGCACTGTAGATACATTTATTGCCCTTTTTGGAAAAATTGGGAAACACTTTAAAACAAGATCTCTTTTTTAACATATTTTAACAGCATTTTGTTAATGTTAGTTAATAAAAATACATTTTATTCATGTTATTTCATAAACTAATGTTGACAGATACATTTGAATTTTAAGTTTGTATTAGTAAAGGTAGAAATTAACATTAAGATTAATTAATGCTGTAGAAGTATTGCTTATCGTTAGTTCATGCAACCTAATGTAATTAACTAATGTTAACAAAAAAACTTTGAAATTATAAAAAAAGCACACCTTTTAGTTTCCAGTTTTTCCAGTTCTTCTCTTTGCTGCCTTTCAAACTCCAGTCTGGGACATATAAAACATAATTAGTTTCCACCCTTAGAGCACACACACATACATACACACACACAAACACACCACAGCAAACTCACTCCAGCACTTGGGATGAGGGTCTGCATTATTATGAGCATCCAGCAGTCACATGCAACTAAAAGCACATGCTGCAGAAAACAATACTTTAAAAAAAAGAGATGGAAACACACATTCAACTAAAGTGTTATGAGGATGATGATGATGTGAGAGACTGAACCCACAAATACTGATGTTAAATATTATATATATAGCACGACAGTTAACATGAGAACAACACTAGTTGTACTTTGGTTCTACCTGAGAAAGATGGGACCCTTTTCAGTGAAGAGACTGCCATGAAGAAGTTCAGAAAGAGGAAATGTTACTAAATACTGCTGCACAAATCCTAGCTATTAGTCTCAATTAATTATATTTAACGACAAATTCAAAAGAATAAATGATAAACAACTTTATTTAAAAAAAAAAAAAACAACAACAAAAAACACGTAGTTGTGTAAAAATGGAGAGTGGTTGGCGTTCATTCATGAGTCATGAAGTTAGTCTAACACAGGGGTTTTCAAACTGGGGTCCCAGGGATCCCCCAGGGGTCCTCCAGAAGGTTCTAAGGGGTCCCCAGAAAATTTAAGAGAATAAAAAGACAAAGCAAAAATGGATAAAGTCTACCAAACATTCAGTTTTATTCTAAATGTTTCTCTCCTCTCTTGCCATGTACATAGGCTACTTTCCAGAATTGTAAATGTTTGCTTTGTATCTTTCTTCGGAGTCCCCTTTATCTCACTCACTGGGGTTGTAATGCAGTACGTAAGCTGCTTGCATACATTTATTGTACAAATCATTTTTCTTTATGTTTTTACATCCAACATTAAAGTAGGCTATAGCCAATTTATTAAGTTTGGAAACCATATTTTGTATTTATAATGTCACACAACTGATGTGTTTTTGTGTTTTAATTTAACAGTTTTAAATGTTTTTTCTTATGCCTAAATAAAAATAGATGGATTTTAGGAAGGGGGTCCCACATAAAAGTTCATCATACTTGGGGGTCCTTGGCATCATAAAGTTTGAAAACCCCTGGTCTAGTAAGTCATCGCCCAGGTTGGTCATCCGTCATGACATCACAACCGCTAAGGGTTTTACGGGCCAATCTTCATGCGTGTTCGCAGATCAGAACCTCACCAACAAAACCATCATTAACTCATTTTTACTGTACATCCATCCGACAATGCAAACAGCCAACATGCGTTTTGATGTTTTTTAGGGAGGCATTGATACATAAAAAACGTTTATATAGCCGATAAATCTTCTATGTGGTTACGTTTGTTTATTTTTCTAAACAAGTGTTCTCACTAGAGCAGCCTAGTCCAACCTAAAATAATACTTGCATACAAACATTAAAATGTGTACGGCAAAATTAATGCATACATGTTAGTACTCGTTTGAATTGTAAAAAAAAATACTATTATTTTCCTCCATTACTGGCCAAATCAAACCACATAATTTAGATTAAAATCATTATCATTATATCATTATAATAATCACAATCATTATGGTGCAACATTTGGAACCACTCTCAAAAAATAGGCGCACCTCTTCTTGTAAACATAATCCTTCAGAAATCATTCTAATATGCTGATTAGCTGCTCAAGGAAAATGTATTATTATCATAATAAATGTATTTTTTTTTGATGAATAAAAATAGATCAAAAGAGCAGCACTTATTTGAAATATAAATCTTTTTTAAAACCTTATAAATATCTTTACCGTCACCTTTTCTCAATACAATGCATCCTTTCTTAATAAAAGTATTAATTTAAAACAATAAAATACATACATTAAAATCTTACTGAAATGACATTTTATTGGCTGTTGGTGGTCATTATTGAATATTTGTCCAATACGAAATTGTTTAAGAAAACTTTTAATTATGCGCAATATCCTGCATTGTTAAATAGCAAAATGGTGATTGATACATCGTACATCTCTGGTGATCTGGCAAGCGGGGTTTGAATTAGTGTTTTTGTCAGCTGTTTTAATGCACTGGGCATCAGCGGTACCAGCAATGGCGGCGGAGGGCATGAAGAGAGAGGAGGATGGAGAGAGGAGGGAAGAGGAGACTCCTGGGAAGGAAGAGAGGGAGGAGGGCTGAGGAAGAGGAAGCGGCATGGGGAGGAAGATACGACTCGCTCTGACGCACAAGTATGCACACACAGGCGATGGATGGCTTACCCAGGGTTATACAGCATGACTGTGGAGAGGTTCTCACAGGATTTGGACAGATCCGACATGGATAAGCTCAGACTATTAAGGAGGCCGCTCTGGAGAACAAGAAGAGCATTAAAGTCACCATGAAATCAAAACTGACAATTCTTGTTGCATGGAATATTGCCGTGTTTATTATAAAAAATGTATCCGTCCACATCATTGTTTTTAATTCATGTGCCTCAATCTTGATTCAAAATAACTTCCCCTTGCTCTTTCTGCTCTTCTCTTCTCTTCTCTGATGATGAGGGCGGAGCAACCTGTCACTAGGCCTGTCACGATAACAAATTTTGCTGGACGATAAATTGGCCAAGAAATTATTGCGATAAACCATTTTCATCTAAAATAATAATAATGGTATAAAAATGCAGGTACACCTTTTCAAATATCAATAAACTTTAATTTCTAAAGACTATTTAACACTAAAAATGGAAAACATTTTAAATAACCACAATAAATGAACAAAACAACCAAAAACAATAAAAGGACTCTCAGTCTGTTTAAAAAAATGCATTTAAATAAGTACCAAAAACAATAAATAAAATGGATGAAAACTGCAACGGATGATTGTGTTTTAGGTGCATATTAGGGGCACCACGGTTCACAAAACCCACGGTTAACAGTATATAAAAAAAATTGTTATATCATAGCCTAATCATGCACAAACTGAACTTGACCATCTCTGAGGACAGTGATATTTTGATACAGCAAGAGAGAAGACATTGACATGACATGCTTTTCATTTATTTGGCAAAAAAAGGAGAATGTGTATTGCTATCTCTACAGGAACTTATGTGCCTTTTTAGCACACAAAGATTGAACTCAAGAATTAACTTGCGTTTATCAAACTTCAGTGTAGCTTTAAGCCTCGTTTATACATGACTCGTCCGCTCGAGCGCGCGCGGCAAAAATGACATCGCCGTGGAGTGCGCGTGACCCCATTTCGCTTGCCGAACCCCATTTTGCTTGTCAAATTTCGTAGCTTTGCGTGTGGCTCCGCAACTGAAGAGCCATGAGTTCCAGACGAATCTGCTGCCCGAGAATGGCGTCTCATCACAGCGCACCCGGTCTGCGCGTCGAGAATAAACACCTCCCCAAACGGACGAGGCGTGCGCAGTCAACGAGAGAGACGAGGAAAACAAAAAAAGCATGCAAATGGCAATTATCACGGCCGGAAAAATGATCAAGGTCATTTTTTTTATCGTGTGATTAATTGATTTATCGACTATCGCGACAGGCCTACCTGTCACTCACATGAGATCCACCAATAGCAAACCACAATCATCCAACCAATTCCTAATGGACAAAATCAAGCCCTGCTCTACATTTATTCTTGTTCGGGAAGCATTTTGACTCGGATACACGTCACAATAGGGGAAAAAAAGACAACTTCCGTGACATGCCAACTTCAACAACCGTGTGACTAATGCTCAAGTCTCATGTGTGAATTTCTTTCACCTTTCTCTTTTCTCGTAGTTTAGCCGCCTCTTTAGGATGATTAAATCTGAACATGTTGGTTCTGCCGAGGAGAATGACAGCACCTGAGAAACAAAAATGCACTAATTAAACCACTGTTCAAGGAAAGACACTAAAGCAAACCTAGTACTTTTTCATGCAATGGTCAGTTGAGATTTTGGGCTATTCTATTCATGTCTTCTTTCAAAAAACGGTAAGGGGAAGAAAAAAATCAAAACATTCATGAGTTTACTTTATTACATTTTATCTATTTGCATCAGTAGAATTCAATTACAGTAAATTGTTTTGAAGGCCATTTTCTCAAAATGAGTTTTTCACCTGCACCGAACCACAAATCTCCACTTAAACTAGTTTTATTCCTATATTTAGTCTGAAGGTTATTTCAGAGGGGGTTGTTCATGTATTATTCACCTGATTTAGGGGTTTTCAAACTTAACGATGCCAAGGACCCCCAAATATGATGCAAATTTATGGGGGACCCCCTTAAATCCATCTATAGTTTTTTATGTATGAAAAAAACACTTAAACTGTTAGATAAATAGTAAGTGTGACGTTTTAAATACAACATTGTTTCCAAATTTAAATTGGATATACTGAATGTTGGACGTCTAAACCTGAAGAAGGTGTTCAATTAAAAATTGCTTGTATAAGCAACTTTCACAATAAATGTATGTACTGGTAAGCAGCTTGCGTACCGCATTAAGAAATCTGCTCTACGAACCCAGTGAAAAAAATAAAGGGGACTATAGTGAGAAAAATTCACTAGCAAGATACGATGCAAAAATATACAATTCTGAAAGGTATGTATACGGCAAACAAGGTGAGAAACGTTTCGAAATTAAACAGTTAGACTGGTCGGTAGACTTGATCCATTTTTGCTTTATCTTTTAATTATCAAAAAAAATTCTGGGGACCCCTAAGAACATTCTGGAGGAGCCCTGGGGGTCCCCGGACCCCAGTTTGAAAACTCCTGACCTGATTAACACTTCCGTTAAAATTTTGAATGTTTTTAGAAGAAGTGTCTTATTTAATTAAAAATACACAAAAAAACAATTAAAATGTAAAATAACTTTTCTATTTGAATATTGTAAAGTGTAATTTATTCCTGTGATCTGAATTTTCAGCATCATTACTCCAGTCTTCAGTGTCGCATAATCATTCTGAAATCATTCTGATATGAGGATTTGATGCTCAAGAAACATTTATCAATGTTGAAAACAGTTGTGTAAAACCTTTTTTTTTCCAGGATTCTTTGAGGAATAGAAAGTTCAAAACAACAGCATTTATTTTAAATAGCATTCTTAAGTAAAATTACAAATGTCTTTACTGTCACTTTTGATCAAATTAATGCAAAATTCTTACTGACTCAAAACCTTTGAACGGTAGTGTATACAGGATATATAGTTACATGTTTTATAGGACTGCAAGACAATTGAACCACACTCTTGTGTAATAAATTAGAATAATTGCTTTGCCTTGGGACTTACACAAGATTGCAGGTGAGAAAGTTTCATGCTGTATCCTCAAGAAAATAATGCATTAAAACATTAATTAAATAAGGTATAATTCAATATGATAATTATAATTTTTTTTGTGAGAGCTTTTTAATTTGTGTGATCATTTTACGGTGAAATTACGAATTATGCAAGACTGTTTATGTTGAATTGAGGGATCGCGAAAAACTACTGGAGGCACTGTATAGGGATGTCTATTGTATTCACTTGTGGTGACTTGCCTTAGAAAATGAGAATCCTTATTTTATAAGATTCTAGTTTGCAATGTGAGAAATGGTTATATATGTGACCTTGGTTGAGCTGACAGGGCTCAATGATCTGAACTCCATTGACCGAACACTGAGCGTTATTCAGAGGAATGAGAGTGACCGTCCCGTTGCGATTCTCTATCAGACAGTGCTCACTCTCCAGACCCAGACCATGAAGAACTGCAGAGAGAGAAAGAGAGAGGGAGAGAAAACACTTACACAGGCTTTATGAACGAGAGTAACAGGGTTGTGCCAATCAAAAACTACATTTCAATACAATTCAGTTTGATGTTGAATTTAGGCAGCAAACAGAATTGTACTTTCAATTAAGGATGGGATTCACATGAAAAGACATTTATATAACTAAAGTACCATATGTATTCAAAATGTTTTAGAATAAATTACATGATATGATGCACAAGATGTTTAATTGGAACGACAGGAAAATTATTTTCTTTTCATTTTAATGGGGACCTATCATGTCCTTTTTTACAAGATGTTTACAAGTTTCCACTCCAAATACCCCAACATATAATTTATTAAACATGTCAAATTTGCCACTATTTTATGGGTGTCCTTTTAAATGTAAATGAGCTACTGCTCCCGCCCCTTTCCAGAAGAGGGTGGAGCCTTTACAGCTCATGCTTCGGATACTCTGACAACAACAAAACTGGAGACTGTTACCCAGTCAAATAATTTAAAAAAATTAAGACAGTATAGTATGATAATTTAACAGTAACTGAACTGAAGGAGAGAGAGCCGAGTTAACGAAAACACATAAGACTGTGAACTTACTGATGTCCTGTTCATTAGTGGCATCATCACGGCCAACGTATGTCCTTCCCTCCTGTAAACAAACACAAACCAATCAATCACATTCACTCAATACACACTCTACTGTACACTACAGACTGATGAATACATTTAGCTGCAGTGGCAGGTAAAAATTAGAGCCTACTGTACAAACTCTGTAATGTTCATTACCTTTAAATGATAGAGAATGATGCCGGTGCTGAGAAGATCATCATCGATCCCAATAAGATGAGGCAGCTCAGAGTCCAGGATCACTCCGATTCCCTCCTTCCTCAGAGCAAGAGTTTCTTCCTGTTCAACACACACGTCATAAACACTCAACGTCTGCCTCAGTGGATGAGGTGGCAAAAATTAGCCGCTGGTGTGACAGCTGTGTGATCACTGCGACAAACCTTCAGGATGTTCTGAGTTTCATTCCATTTGTTCGTCCATTCCTTGGTCAGCTCCAACACCTGTCACAGAAAAAACATGCACAAGACTGAGTGTCGTTTCATATCCTGACAAAACGTACATTTGAGTTTCACGTGTCATTTATTACAAGGCTTAACAGACTAAACTTAGTTGTGTGTGTGCAAGCAAACACACACACACACACACACACACACACACACACACAAACACACACACTTTATATATATATGTGTAATAAAAAGTAGGTTAACTCTTCATATGGTGTTTGGTGTCTGTTCGAACCCATTTGATGTTTACCTCATTCAAAAAAAATGCTTCCCTTTATCTCAGTGGCATGAGATTTTGTGACTTTTGTTAAATTACTTATCTAAACACAAAAAAACAGGTTTGGTTCGGTATTAAAACATTTTTTTTAAAATTTAATTTAAGTCACACTCAGGGTCTTCATTTTCATTGAAAACGAATGGGCAAAGGAAAAAAATAAATGTTTTTTAATTTTACATTTTTCAATAAAATTTTAATATTTGGCATAAATCTGAAAATATTTTACAGAAATATTCACACTCGCACGCACACACACAATTTCTTTATAATTAAGATATAATAGGTATATAATAGGTTAAAAAAAGTACCACATATCCCCCAAAACACCACATAAATGTATAGTTAAGAAAAACACGATAAATGAATACCGCACATTTGTGCCAATAGGGGCCAGATTTATTATTTGTGTACGGCTACAATCTAATAAATGTGCAGATGGGAGTGGAAAGTAGTGCAGCTGATTTACTGAGAATGCGCATGTCAGCTGCAAAATCGGTTAAGACATTTTTTGGGCGTTAAAGGGTTACTTCAGCGATTAGCATATGGCTTTCTATCAGTAGAAACCCTGGAGTATATACAAATGATTGTGCTTTTCCCCCTCATATCCCCCTGAGACAAGAGATTTATACATTTGATTTCTGGAAAAATTCCTCCTATGATGCAAATTGACGATATTTGCATCATAGGAGGAATGTTTGCCCAAAGGCTAAAGACTACAGCCAGCAGAGGGAGCCATTTCCGCATGCTTTGAACTCGCGCATGGGGGATGGAGATCACACTCAGCTTGCAGGGACAGCTCAGCTAGCAGCTGCAGGCACTCATTTAAACGGAGCTATGGTGAGCAATGTAAGTTTTTTAACTTACATTAGTGTAGTCTCGATTAGCTCAGCTCTCATCACTCGTGCAGTTAGTGCTCAGTGCTGTGATACTCGCGCGGTGACTTGCTCATTATATTGAACAGACACGTTCAGTTTTTAATTGTTGTGTTTCCTCTAACTCAGTCACAGTAATCAAGTTGGTGGCTTTGGGGATGGCCTCACAGGGCAGCGAAGCATTCTGGGAATTGTAGTCTTTCATCCCCATGAGACAAAAATACATGTTCTGTCTTTTCTCAGTCTAGAAGGCACCAAATTCAAAAATAATTTCACATTTCTAATGCATTGATGACCCAGTTTAAAAACAGATTCATCTTCCCAGCGCTGAAGTACCCCTTTAAATAAGGGCGCAAATACCATTTTACCAAATTTTGCTTGCAAATATCTCCTCATATCCCTTTATTATGAACAAACAAATGATTTGGTCCATTTAAATTGCACCCCTGAAGCTCTTTATGCACTCTTACATGTCTTCAATCCTTGAGGAAAAAAGTATGCATCAAGCCCTGTATTAGCAAAAATGTAGCCACATTATGGGCTTGAGTGTATGACAATGAGTAGATTTAGAAACTGCTTATTCAATGTGACTGCATCAGCTGAGAGATCATACAGGAACTGTTGCTATGTGATTAAGAAAGGGTGCATGTTACCCTGGCTTCATTATGATGCAGTTCCTCCTCCATACTTAGCGCTGTGGGAGAATCAAGCAGTGCTATCTGAAAAAGACAAAAATAACATTATTAGGAAATTCATTAAAGGCATAAAAGACTCATATTTGTTTATGGTAAATAACAATTGTCAAGTTGACGTTCAGACCTGAGTTCCCTGTGCGAGCAGCGCTTTCAGCCGAGCAATCTCTGCCCGCAGCTCTCGGATAAGTCTAACGTTTGAATCTTCATTAATCGTGGGTTTGTTGATGATGTTTTTGGCACGGTTAGCATAGCGTAGTGTGCTCAGTGTCTCGCCGTAGTTGATGTCCGCAGGTGATACAGCTGGACAAAAACATTTGAAAATATGCTGAGATGTCACAATAGTGATATTCCTCAGAGATACTCTTTGTATTCATGGTATAACGCTATACGGTTTCTATTTGTTATCGTTGCCAACATAACACACTATGGTTCAAAAGTTTGGGGTCAGTAGGATTTTATATATATATATATATATATATATATATATATATATATATATATATATATGCAGAAAGGATGCGTTAAATTGACCAAAAGTGACAGTGAAGACATTTATGTTACAAAAGATTTCAATCTTTTAGAAGAATGCTGTTCTTTTGAACTTTTGGATCATCAAAAAATCCTGGAAACTCTATCATGGTTTCCACAAAAATATTAAGGAAAATAATGTTTCTTGAGCATCAAATCATCATATTAGAATGATTTCTGATGGATCATGTGATGCTGAAGACCGGAGTAATGATGCTGAAAATTCAACTTTTAAAATAAATAAGATTGTGAGTGTCACATGATTGCTCACTTACTAGCGATCATGATAGTTTTTGAGTTTCCTCCCAGACTGTCCTTCAGAAGCCATGTGAGCACTGAGTCTCTGTAAGGAACAAACACCTGCTTCTTCTTCAAATGACTGTTCCCTCCTTCCTGCGACAGATCAGCTATAAAGACAGAACATTTGTGTTCAAGAAAGTTCTGGCCTTTTCATCTGCATGTTCATATATAAGAGGAGCGATAGAGCACAGCAGTTCCTCTCACCTAAGGCAGAGATGACGTTTCCCAGAGTGACCAGTGATTTATTGATGTTGCCGCCCTCTTTGAGTCGGACACCAGTGGCCCCGGTGGCGTCGGCCCTCTCGCTTCCTGCCAGATCCACCAGATGAATCTTACTGACCGTCTCACTCGGCATCTCAGCATCAAACTTAGCCTGAGAAGAAGGGAACAATAACAAAATGTTTGATATTACAGTGTGTACTTAGCCTGGATGCCAGCCGTACTCAGCCCCGCCCACAACATTTGAGCTCAGGCAGTTCGGTCTGGACTTGATCCATAGAGGAGTAATTATGCCTGAACAGAAACTGTTCGGACCAATGAAACCATCAGGGTGGGCTTTAGACGATGATGGACAGATGGCTAGAAATGACACCAGAAGTGGAAAATATTGGCTAAAAACATACATTTACACAAACTGACCAGCCAACGGAACTTTCGGACGCCATCTTATTTTCCAAGCTCAACTGTCACTGAATGGAAAGCAGAGGATTGTGGGATATCAAAGGCAGCGAACGATACATGTATGCTGCCTTCAAAAATCGATCAGATGAAGGTATCTCAGGAGACAGGAAGTGAAGCAAACATTAGATTCGGACGTTGCTTGATGCCTTCCTGCCTTGAAATGTGTCCTCCGAAGGCAGCATTTTCCAGGTTTTGGATGCAGCCAATAGCTTCTCGGGGGGTTCTCCGGAAAAAAATGGCATTTGGGGGGTAAAATGTGTGTTATTTTGGCAAGGTTGCCTGCTAAAATTCTCATTCCTGGGTCTATATATCACATAATTGAGGTCGCTTTAACCAGTGGACATGGAAAACAACACTTGGCAACACAGTGCAGTTGAGCTCTGTTGACATTTGACAACTAACGTAATGCGTCGCTCCGTTGCTCTGATTGGTTGTAGGTCTGTCCAATTGTCTTTCCTGGTTTGGTTGAAACACCCCATAATCACAGCCCAATGGAGAAGCATCAGACTCATATTCTGACTAGAATTTAGTATGACGGTGTCAGGTTAGCGCTTACTAGAAAAGGTATCTTGTTTCTTTAGCTGGGTTTTTTAACTGGTTCCGGTGTGGTTACATGTGTAAGGCGTCACCTGTGTGAAGTTGATTGTAAAGATGGCGTGCGAGCGGCTACTGGCGTCGTTCATGCCGGTGCTGGCCGTCGTACGGTTGATGTTTCCCGCCTCCATCAGCTCCTCCACATCACTGTAGTTCTGCACCAGGTGCTTTGACAGGTCTGAAATCAGTGAGGAAACATCTTAAAGAACTCACAGCGACTGGAAATGCAGACACCTTTGAAGGCAACGTCGAATGCATTATTTACTTAATATAATATAATAATAATAATAATATTTATACGCTATGCTTAACGTTCAAATAATGTTTACACTATACTGCAACAGTTAATACTTACTCAATATTTGCATGATAATACAACATTTACTCTGTTCACTTAATATTGTAATATTTACCCAGATATGACCTAACTATTGTATATGCCATATCCATGCAATATTTACATAATACTGTAATATTGATATAATATATTAGTATTTACTCGATACATGATAAAGTAACATTTACTCTACAATATTATTTACATATTACAATATTTACTTAATGTTTATGCAATATTTAAATAATAATGCAACATTTACACAATGTTTACTTAATATTACAATATTTACATAATGTTTACATGATACTGCAATATTACCTAACTATTTAATGTGCAATATTTACACAATACTGCAGTACTCAATATTTACTTAATATTGTAATATTTACTCAACGTTACAAAATGCAATAAATATTTACTCAAATAATATTTAGATGATAATGCAACATTTACTCAATGTTTACATAATATTGTAATATTTAGATAATAATGTAGTATTTACTTATTGTTTATGCAATGTCTACATAATATTGCAATATTCACTAAACGTTTACATGATTTTGCAATATTAACCCAATGTTTGCTTTTTTTTACATATTGCAATATTTACATGATAGTGCAACACTGATTGAATTTTTACTTAAAATTAATATTTAATTTATTTATTTTTTACTTAAAATGTTCAGAAAATTCTCAGAAAATGAACTTAATGTTACAATTTACACTCATGTAATTTATATTGCAATATTTTCCCAATATTTATTTCAGATTTTCTTCAAACAATGTTTACTTAATTAAACAATACATGCCATTGTTTTGATTGTGTTATTATATTAATGTTAAAAAAAAATCTCAGGTATGTTATCCATAAAACATAAATGTTTGCTGTGAAATCAGTATGCGAAATTGTAAAACTTCATTAGCATTGGTATTGACTACTGAAATATTACTATTGTGACCATGTTTAAGCGTACGCTTCAATTTGCAAAGATCCGGTTAAGGTTTGAAGTCATGGTCTTACCTTCTACATAGGGTCCCTCTTTAGGATGCTCTCTGACTCTGAGGTTATACGTCTTAGCCAATTTTCTCCTTAACAAGTCCCGCACCCTTTCGTTGTAAATCTCCAAATAGCTGCCAGCATAACCAAAATGTAAGAGTAAGAACAGGTTTTCTGTACGCAAACTGCAACTGTTCTTCACTTTAAAGTAGTCAATGTGAAGTCTATCATTTCTGTGCAACTAGAGGCACCAAGTGGAAGTGCAAACTGTTTATTTGACTCAAACAATGAATGCATAGGGGACTGCTTGACAACAGTCATATTCATGCACTTCTGTTTGCTCCCCCTAACTGTGCAAATCACCTTTAAAGATGATCTATTATTGAGTTAGTTGCGTGTTGAAATTTGCGCTTATGGAAAGTGCCGTGACATTTCCCAAACACGCTCAAAACACACTGTTCCAGCCAACCAATCAGAGCACAGAAGCAGGTGCAGCAATGAATAATATGTGACAAATAATGTGTTTTTTTAACTACTATTATAGTAGAGCCCAAAAACAATATCAAGACTTTGTAAAAGGGCATAATAGATCCTCTTTAATCTGTGTCTGTAAAGAATGGCTATCATTTGACCATCATGTTTTAGCTATCGCACAGAGCAGGATTTTCACATATGACTCCTGAACTCAACTTACCTGACTTCTGTACGGAAAGAGGCTTCATCTCTTCGAGTCATTCCTGAAATCCGGCTGAATAATCCTTCACAGATCCGTGGGATCAGCCCGAGGTCACCCTACGGCACAGCAAGTCATGATTCAGAGCTAATATTCAACATTACAGAAGCAGTCGAGGGTGATAAATCAACTGCCTGAGAGATTTAGTAAAGCATATTTGAAATGACAAAACCTAAAAAGAAAAGAGCTTACGGGGATGCCCATCATAGTGTGCGACTTCCCCGATCCAGTCTGGCCGTAAGCAAAGATGCAGGCGTTATATCCTTCAAATGCCGACTTCAACACATCAGTGCCTAGATCCTTAAACACCTGAAACACACATATATCATGCCTGTGACATTACCATACTTTTTAAATATGCAACAATGCAAAACTAACCTGGAAAAAGCTCAAATCTGATCATTAAGTCAAGCTATATTCTCAACTGTACTGTTAATGGCAGCTGGGCATTTACAGTTCCTTTAAGATTCAAGATCTGGGAATCAAGCCGTGAATAATAGTTCAGTTTTTACTCTACAGCACAACACACACGATTGTTGTCACATTTAGTCCAGAGTTACAAACCTTTCTGAACACAAACACTAAGAGGATTAATTCCTAATCAGATCTGATATTATAATGCATAAACTGGGTCAAATTCATTAAAAAGTTCTCTTTTGACTAGTGCTGGAGTTAAAAAAATGAATATCTATTGAGGAATTGAAACATGTCTATTTACCATTAAGTTGTGTAATTAAAAGTTTTGGGATCTTGTGCAGTAAGACACATCTCTTCTACATTTACATTTATGCATCTGGCAGACGCTTTCATCCAAGTCATCCATCTCTGATTTAATAGTTCAAACTGTCTGCTTCAGTCAATCCACAACTCAGATTCAACTTTATTTGTTTGCATTATCAGTAAAAAAGAAATCAATGTCCAGCTCATGCTCTGGGCACCAACAGGAATTAAAAAAATATTAGACATTTATATCAATAATTTATGTGTTGCTATATTTTACTATTTACATTCAGTTGTTTGGTTCATATTATGTTTATGGTTTCTTTTTTTACATTATAAACATAAATATTGATCTCCCAGCCTCAGGACTAATTGCTTACAGTCATCTCTCAAGACTGCACCCTTTTTCCCGCTGGTACGATTTACACGTTGCCTTTTCTGTTACATATGAGAAACAGCAAATGTCAAACGAAATGAAAGCAGAATTGAACCGTGCTACTTGTTTGAGCTGTGCTGCACGGGTCATTTATCAGCTCAGACCAATAATAGACAGCGCAGCGCAAGCTCATACACGGGCCGATCTCGATCGTGCCACACTCGTTACTACACAGTGCTGGAGAACCAGTGAGAAGCGTTTAAATTCACCACAGAATTAATAACATCGCTACTGTCAGATCTAGTGTTCATGCTGAATTCTCTGTTATAAAACACAGATATCAGATTAAACAGCGCTGGAAAACGTGGAAACCAGGAGAAACAATTCTTGTATGAACGAAGTTCAGAGGTTTCATCCCACAAATCATAAACATTCACCGTGGATTTAATGCAGTAACACCCCATGGTATTGTGGAAGAAATAATTCATTCATTGTACAGCCTTTTGAGGGTACAATTCAAGCACTTTTCAAGGGTTTCACTCTTTCCAGCACTTAAAAGCTCTAAGTATTATACATTTTCAATATTACTTTTTAAATGTGATGTTTTGCAAAACTAAAAATGTTAAGGTGTAGGCCACCTTGTGGAAAACAAACACTTATTTAAACATATGAAATTATCACTATAGCTAGTAGATGGCAGCATAGGAGCACTTATTGACCAGCAATTTTTACTCTTTAATATGTGGCAAAAAAGTACAAAGTCACAAAGAAAAACAAAAAAGTTTATTACAATTGTGACTGAATTACTCAGAAAACAAGAATGCTTCTTTTATTATCACTGAAGCTGTTGGTCAGTTCAGTGTGATTCTATAGAAGAACAATGATACATTTAATTTTTCCTTAAAAAAATGAGGTCTTATTGTTGTTAATAAAAGTTCATTTAATCTGCATATCAATTCAAGCTCAGTGCTTCACTGTTAAATTTCCAATAAACAAACAGTTAATATTATTAGTAACTGCACTTATAAACAAAGCCATGCAAAAACAATAGTCATTTTATTATTAAATTAATAACTGATACATTTTTCTTTCGGCGACACCATCTGCAAACTTAGTGGTGCTGGTGACTTAGTCTAGAGCCCTGCCTGCAGTTAATTAACAACAGTTAATTATACAATGTTCAGCAGACAGTGCGTTCACTTTCCACTGACCTTCTCCTGTGAGACAAAGCTGGTGTTCTTACAGTCCGACGAATCGTAAGAGAAATCATATGTGAAAGTCTTTGCTCTCTCTCTTACAGAGTCTCCAGTCACTCCATCTGGTATCTGACATAAAAAACAACACAATAAGCCTTAAAAATGACCGTTTCTGAGGAACTCAATCATTTAGAGTCGCTTAATACAACATACTTTTAAGTTGGTGATGGTGGTCTTGTTGCCTTCCATTTCGATGATGCATTTGGCAGACAGGTCTTTCTCCCTGGGTCAAAAATCAATAATACATGAATAAAACATATTTATGCACTTCATTTATTATTGACACACAGTGTAAATCTCCAAGTTTTCGATTTAATCTTCAAAAGCGATTTAATTTAGACCAATCAACAGATCAAAGCAGGTGTCTATTGTCTACTTGATGCTTTTATGAGCGGTTTAAGATGGAAAGCAGAATATATAAGGACCACTAGGTTTTTTTTGCTGACAAAAAAGTTTTTAATTGCAAATCATATTATCAGCACAACAATTAAGAGTAAATATTTGAAATTTTTTCAGAGATTTTCAGATCTTAGTATCGTTTTAGTTAAACTTTTGAACACTATTGTACCATCCGAATGAAACAGGAACAAAATATGAAATAAAATGAAAGCTATATGAGACATATTTATGCTCTTCTACAATACAGATGCAGCGCCTCTGGGATCAGGAGATGATCGGGAGAGAATGAGCTGTATAACTGCACGCACAGGTTTATTGGCATATTATAGTACCACAAATTCACAGTCTAGCTTCACAGATTATTTATAATTCTCATTAATGATAGCTTTACGTTCACATTACTTTAATACGTTCATTAAAATCAGTATCCTTCAAGTATAAACCAATAATATTATAAATACTTTACAATTTAAATATTATAATTATTAATAATAATATATAATCATTGTGTGTTGTTATTATAAAAATATGATAATAAATATTTGGTCTGGGATCATGAAAGCAACAGTTTAATAAAAAGAGTGGCTGAAAAGGCCAGGGCCAGTATAAAACCAAAGAGAACTGGGCCATTTTTCATTTGGCTCACTTTTGATCTGAATAATTTCATTATTTTAAATAGACTTTAAATAGACTAGTGAAATCACACCTAGCTAACTAGAAATTACACCAAGTCAAATAAAGTCAAAATGTATTTCTATAGCACATTTAAAAGCAACAGATTTGCACCAAAGTGTGTATATAAAAATAAATACAATATATATATTTTTTTAATTAAAAAAATACTTAAATCCTTTAGTAATCTAATCAAAAGCCAGAGAGAACAACTAGGATTTAAGAGCTGAATTAAAGCTGGTTAATGAAGGAGTTTATAAATTATAATAAATTAACCAACAATAAACACTTTACAATTTAATATTGAGATACTTAAAGGGTTACTTCAGCGATTTAGCATTAAACTTTGTATCAGTAGAAACCAGGGAGTACATTCAAATGATCATGCTTTTTTCAGTCTAGAAGGCAGCAAATGTAAAAAATGTAATGACCCAGTTTGAATACACATTCATCTTCCCAGCGCTGAAGTACCCTTTAAATGAATGAGATATTTTCATGTCATAATAATGTTCCATTCATTATCATAATTATGCTGTCAAATCGATTAATCACGGTTAATCACATATAACATAAAAGTTTGTAAATATATAAAATGTATATATTTCAGGGTTATCCTTTGAGCCTAGGTCACTGGGGGTCGTTCAGGCTTGTGCCTACTGACTATTTCAGTTAAAAGATTTACTTCACATTTCTTCTTCAATCACTAGAGAATAATAATGCAGAATATTGCCTGAACCTCTTACCGAGAAATATACTGTGTCTGTAATATACTGAGAAAGTATATCTAATAAGTATGTTTTGGGAAAGTTTCCTGGACAGAGCTAGAGCTCAATCAAATCCAACCTTGAAGAAGATATGTATCAGTGTGTGTGTGTGTGTGTGTGTGTGTGTGTGTGTGTGTGTGTGTGTGTGTGTGTGTGTGTGTGTGTGTGTGTGTGTGTCCTTTGCACAGAGTCTGAGAAAATCAAAATACGCACCTCAGCTCTCAGAACTACATGGAGTAAACCAAAACAAAGTAAATGTATTTATACACCTGCTGCCTTTTGATGGCAGACTTAACAACAAAAAAAGATAAGTGGATTTAACCACTTGCATGCCTTCCTGCTGGTCATTTGATGGTGAGACGAGCAACATGAATTGTACCGAAGTTTTAGAAATGATTATGCAGCCTGACTTCTCCAGCGAGCAGTAGGATGTATTGCCTTTTCCCTCTGACACCACAGACTCGAGAGAGTCAGATCCTGATTTTGTTGTGGCACCCTCATCATCCTCTCTAGCTTCCACTGAAGGCGAGAATCTGGATCTGGATGGATGGGACAAATGGCGAAGTTTTCCACCAATGTGTGTGTGTACTTTTGTTAAGGGACCTGACGTTCTTGAGGAAAACAACTGATGCAGAGGAAGTGAAAATTAAAATAACCGTCTGTCCTTCATATAAACAATGGAGTATTCTTCTGACACAAAGCCATATGTGAAAATGTTTATCCGTGTCTTAAGTACACTCCACTGACAAATCACACCTATCTGCCTATTTAGACAGCATTATGCTGACACTGAACGTGCCTATGGCGATCAACATGAGGTTGGAGTCACTATATATATATATATATTAGGGCTGTCAATCGGCGAAAATATTTAATCGCGATTAATCGCATGATTGTCATGAGTTAACTCGCGATTAATCGCAATTTAAACACATTTTTAGCAATTGTAAATGTATCTTTAATTAAGTTTTTAATACTTTATCAACATGGGTATAGACAAATATGCATGCTTTAAGCAAATGTACATTTATTAATAGTGAAACAATACTTAGTCAATAATAATCAATAATACACCATGAAGACTAGACGTATCAAAGGTCATAGATGTTTACCAAAGAAATTGTTCATGTCTCTTAAGCCCAAATTTAAAAATTAAGAATAAGCAGTGATTTCTCTCATTTTAAGAATATAAGGGAGTTTTTACACTGGCAGTTTAATTCGGAGCAGGGCACAGTTCGTATGAAAAATTGGTAATGTGAAAGCTGTCATGCGGACCTGAGCGCACCAGAACCACACCATACCTGGAGGAGGCCTGTATTCCACCAGTAGGAATATAGTGTGGCCCCTTTAAGAGATCTGCGTTCCCTATTGAACTGCCGGTATTTTGCGTGTGCGCGCCGAACTGTGCCGCGATTCACCTGAACATTGTGAGTAACATGGACTCGGGAGCGTGCTTGTTCAGAAAAGTAACCTCTGCATTCGTTTTAGCCGATTGTAATGTATTTAGTTCAATAAAATGATTTACCTCAGAGGCTCAGACATGAGTGAGAGTGAGCTTCAGTGCGTCGCGCTCGGACTCCAGAGAATGTGCTCAGTGAAAAAACACACTTTTCTTTCTTATAGACCTGGAGTCTAATAAAAGTTCAACAGAAAATATGGTAGCTTATGTAGGCAATAACTGCACTTTTGGTTTTCGCATTGTAATGTTAATGTCGACCATTTTCTTTCTCTGTTAATGTTTGCTGCTGCATCCTTTGCATCTGGCTGCTTTCACTTTTTCCAACTACGGGCTATGCCACGGATCAAACAGAAAATGCGCGCTGCGTTAACGCGCGTTAATAAATTTAGTGCTGTGCAAAATGAATTTGCATACAATTTGAAAACATAAAATTATGAGAAGGTCCTTTAAAAAATATTTTGCTCATGCATCCACATTAAATGTAGCCTGGATGCCAGCCGAACTTAGCCCCGCCCACAAAATGTTTAGGTCGGGCAGTTCGGTCTGGCCTTGCGGCATAGAGGAGTAATAATCCCCGAACAGAAACTGTTCGGACCAATGAAATCATCAGGGCGGGCTTTAGACGATGACGGACAGATGATCAACAGGAACGTAATCATCACTTCATCAAAGGGGCTTGGATATTTTTTTTTTCGAATCCTAAACGGAGAGCTTGTTTGTATCTGCATTCAACTTCACAATTTCTCTCAGAAATGATGATCATGTTGGGTAAGTACTCTGTGTATTATTAAATTATTTTATTTTATTTACAACACTGGCAAAGATCGTGTCTTCCAGCCTGATTTCAGCTCGTGTGCAGACAGGGTTGCCAAGTTTTTACAACAAACCCCGCCAACTACTATCCCTAAACAATAGCTTCTCGGGGGGTTCTCCGGGGGAAAAATGGCGTTTGGGGGGTAAAATGTGTGTTATTTTGGCAAGGTTGCCTGCTAAAATTCACACTCATGGGTCTATATATCACATAATAGTCGCTTCAACCCGCGGACATAGAAAGCAACCCGCGGGGAAAAAATTGCGGACTTAGCAACACAGTGCAGTTGAGATCTGTTGACATTTGACGATGCGTCGCTTCGTTGCTCTGATTGGTTGTAGCTCTATCCAATTGATGTCTTTCCTGGTTTGGTTGAAACACGCCCCATAATCACAGCCCAATGGAGCAGTTTCAGACTCATATTCTGACTAGAATTGAGTATGACCATGTCAGGCTACATTAAATGGTAAATGGACTGCATTTAAATAGTGCTTTAACAGACCCATAGCCATCCAAAGCGCTTTACATTTTGCCTCACATTCACCCTCTTTCATTCACACACCGACGGCGAATGAGAGAGTGAATGGGTGAATGTGAGGCAAGATGTAAAGCGCTTTGGATGGCTATGGGTCTGTTAAAAGTATTATATAAATGCAGTCCATCCATTAAATCATCCATTTTGTGTATGTCCGAGAAATCAGTGTCAACTGTGTTATTCCTTATAAAAAAACTATAAATCACCAATGGTTTGTTCTAAAGTCACATGTCCAACAACACTTGATGTCATTCCTTTTTTGGAGGGACTTTTAAAGACAGTGTGCTAATGCATAACTTCTCCTCTTCAATATATGATCTATATTATTGTCTGCACATAGAGTAGATTAATTGACCGTTGAACTGTGTTATCAACATGTTCTGGGGATATTTATATTTTTAAATGTGTAGGGAAATAATTTAAAAACATAAGTTAATCAAGGTCAACTACTAACTAGTCCAAGGCCAGCAGTTTGCACAAGGCCCTAAAATGGCCAAAATGTCACCTGTGTTACCTGTCAACTGTTACCCATCAACTGTAACAGTTGACAAGGATTCACATGGTTGACAATAGCCCTATTCAGACGGTAATTGTTTCTCATGTCTCAGGACGTCCGTAAAAATACATTTGTTTGCCACCTCAGTAATAAAACTCATGCATTCGGATGGTGATTTATTCCCGGTGGAGGAGCGAAGTTATGTGATCCTCCACACCTGGGAACGCTACCGCGTGGTCAGTCTATTACCGTCTGCTGTAAAAATGGCATGTGCTTGTAATAATACGTATAAAATCATATTTCATTTAACCTTGATATTTGTCAAAAAACTGTAGGTAATTCAGCCGGGGATTTTCACGCATGGTGGGAGAAAAACACTGACATTTTGGATTCTGACGACAATAAAATCACAGACTAGCCCCTGTAAATGAGGAAAATACCTTACGACCCCATGAGAAACAATTACCGTCCGAATAGGGCTAATGTTGGCAATTCAATATTAAAATAATTAATTGCTTGTACTTAAATTTGATGAATAAAAAGAAAGCTATAATTTTAAAGAGTGTTCTCTTTGCCTTCTAGTGTCCTGTCAACGGTGTTACTCCTCTGTCAACTGTTTTACTTTTCTGTGTTATGCTTGGTTTTTATTTCAAAAATATTTTAAATGTGTGAACTACACTGTCAGAAAAATAGATAGAGATATCTCTGAAAATGGTTGGTGAATAATACTAAATTCAGCATACTGTGGATTTATGACACAGTATTTGTCTGTAATGTTCACAGTTGACAAAATAATGAATCAAAAGTTTATTTTAATTAACATATTTAAACAGTAATTAGAACTAAACCTTGCCAAACAATTAATTTAGCACATTAAGAGCAAATATTATTGACTAAAAAAATAACACTGATTTCCTGACTTTCGCCTGACATGAAATGTAAGTTACCCTAAATATAGAATGACTCAAATAATAAATAGTAATTCTTAGGCAGGTTTAATATTTGTGCTTTACTACTGCCAGGTATTTCACTCGGCAGCTGTTCACGCGGACATGTTTATGACGTGTTAGTTTATTAGTTTATGTGTGTGTTTAACACCCACTCACCGTCTGTTCATGGGCCGGACCCGCACTGCCACCCGAACCGATGCCATGACACATCCCTGAGGACCAGAACCACACACTCACTTCACTCTTCTCATCGGTGACTGACACAACTGTAACCGGCTCCGGATGATGACACCGTATCCGCGTAAAACAGGTCGATTTGTCCGTGAGAGGAGCCGATAAGAGCTCGTCTAGTGTTCACTCAACAGTCATCATGTAAAAAGTCGAATTTGTCCAGGACACCGTTGTTTAGGTCGTGTTATTTTCCCGGAGTGGTTCACAACGTCCTGCTCTTTGCTGGCTGTAGTGCGGCATACAGAACACAAAGCAGACGCGATACTGCCACCTGTCGGCCTGGAAATATCACGGTTAGGCCGGGAACAATAACATGGGCCGCGTCCAATTTTTTTCCAGATCCATATTGTGACTTGTTGGCTCGCTCCCTTATCAGGAAAATTACTTGAACTGATTTTTATATTTTTAATTTAATATTTAATTACTACAATAGTGATTTCTGGCTAGTAATGACAACAAACTGCGACTGACCACAAAGCGCAGCTTTCAGAGGCCACATTTGTTTACTTATTAGGGTGCGTCTCAGTCAGCCCTCTAGTTCAGTTGTCAGGGCACTGATCAGGGAGTCAGCCCATTGACTTATGTCCTGATCAGTGCCCTGACTAGTGAACTAGGGAGCTGATTGAGACGCAGGGTTAGTTAGCTTCACTGAAACAGAAAGCACAGGATTGTGGGATATCAAAAGCAGCGAAGGATACGCCTATGCTGCCTTCAATAATCCATCAGATGAAGGTAGACAAGATGATAAAATGTGATGATAAATGTAAATCACCTGCTGGTATAATAATACAAATAATGCACACGAATAAAATACAAATATGCGGTAGGCCTATATCAGCACATTAACATTACAAAATATATGTTTATTATTAGAATAACACAGACTACATTAGTACAGACTGTATTAATACATTAAAAGGAAAAACTATAAAAATAAAACAATAATTTAACAATATAATAAACACTACATTGTTGCATACATGTGGCAAATAGGCTATCTGCTTTTGTCTATATGGTCATTTGATACTATAATCTTTTATGTTCTAGTCTATTCTACTTTAGTCTTTACAGGTTTGCATTTAATCCAATAATAACAGTGTGTTCATTATAGGCTGTGTGGACCTTTCATGTAATTAGACCAATAGCAACCGCCAACCTGCATTTCCTTTCATTTGCTCTAATCTATTATTTATGCCACGTCAGGTCACATCTTCTACACTGTAAAAAAAAAAGACAAATTTTGAACTTTTGCCGTACAATCGACTTGGATGTTTAAGTTATTTTTTAACTTAAATTATGTTAAACTGACTTTAAAAAATGAGTTACATCTTAACTAATAAAAAAGTTGAACATTTCTTAACTTATTTTGATGAGTTAAAACAATGTAAAAACATATGTTATCATAACTTATTGAACATATATTTTTTTTACAGTGTAGTTAATGTCGGAATTATATTATACCATCACTGACCCTTAGGCTGAAAACCTTGATTCTATTCTATTCTATTCTATTCTATTCTATTCTATTCTATTCTATTCTATTCTATTCTATTCTATTCTATTCTATTCTATTCTAAACCTCTGTTAAATAAGATCAAAAAGACCGGATGCCTCTGTTCTCTAACTTTATTCATTGAGGGTACACTCTTTTAATGAGGCATTCAATTAATAAGATATTTTGAACACACAATCACTGATTAATTAAATGTGTATCACCATTGTTATTGTTAACTAATTCTATTAAAAGTACGGTATATTGAAAGCTAAAATAAAATATAAATATTGGAAGAAAGACTTAAATACAACTGAACATGTGAAATAAAAACTAAAATGAAAAAGTTAAAATACTAAACCTGTAATCAAAATAAAGCAAAATATTAAAGAATACAATTATCAAAAGCACATAACAACACTCAAAACTAAAATTTAATTTGAAAACTGAAAGTATAAAAATAAAAGCTAATTCAAAGTATTAAATAAATACTACAATAGCATTATATACAATAAAATATAATGTTAGTATATAAATAATTCTAAAATAACAAGGGCAGACAAAAATAAAGACATTAAATTATTTTATTTTCTAACTTGCAAATAAAACATTAACTTTATGGATTCTTTGGTAATGGATGTCTCCAGATGTTACATTCAGATAAAAAAACAATAAAACTGTGAAATTATTTAGGGAAACATGTTGTTGCTTTTCCCCGCTGACCATCCACAGGAGCGATGCTTCGTCCTCGGATGCCGTCCTAAATCCGTTCATGTTGTCCCGTGGCTTTAACTTACAACAGGATGGTAATATCAGCTCCATTAGTTGTTCATTTTCTTCAGTAGCACCGACAGAGCCTGCAGACCCTCTTAACACCGGCTCATACGCATGAACTGAGTTTACAGAGTTATAAGGCAATTGCATTATGAGCCATTAGAGCTAAAGTGCTCTTGAGTCCCACATAACTGTTGTTGCTTTAGTTTTTTAAAGTGCCCATTCGCTGATCCTGGATTTTTTTCCCACAGTTCATAGCCAGTGTCGCTACAGCGTAAGAGGAGAGGATGACAATAGTGGAGCCCACAAAATGTGAGGAGGCCCCACGAACCGGGACCTTTATGGCTCTCCGTGGAACGGATCCTTCTGCGCGAGGTAACGTGTGCGACACAGATTCCATGATTCCCGACTCGGCTCTTCTTCGGGAGAGTTGAAGGTACAGAAGTTGAAGTAGCTTCACAGGCTTGAGCTGAACATAACAGGTTTTGTATCAGTCAAGTTTCAGGCTCCACTGAGACACACGTCCATTCATGAAGGCTGCCGTTTGATCCGTTCCTTCCTTTATAATGCTTGCACCGTCCCGGCCTCATGACACGTTCTAAATCCCTAAATTAGCCCAGCATCTGTGTGCGTCAATGGATGTGGCACAGATAGCCCAACAGAGGTCAGCTAAACCAGGATCGCACAGTCAGAGACGTCTGAGTTTAATTCTATTAGAAGAGTCCAAAGTAGGTTCTGTAAGACAGAGAAGGGATTTGAACGATGGGAAGTCTCACACTAACTCTATTAAGGGGCTTTTGCTCCGGGTGGTTATATGAACTAATGTTATAGGTCCCCCAAGAACTACATTTCCCCCAATAGGGCCCTTTTCCTGATTTCATCCGGACCGCCAGTAGTAACTCTGAAGTAATGTAAGCTGGTCGACAGTGACGTCATTTAAGCACAACATTCAACAACTTCAAACAACTCTGTAGCGTAAAGGTCCACCTATCGTTGTTTTCCTTGTTCATGGAGTAAGTATAAACTGTATTTACACTGCATTTTAAGAATGCCGAGTGCTGCTTCGTATGACATACGAACATACACTATATTGGAAAAAGTATTGTGACACCCCTCCAAATCATTGAATTCAGGTTTTACAATCACTTCTATGGCCACAGGTGTATAAAATCAAGCACAAGTCATGCAGACGCTTCTACAAACATTTGTGAAGAATGGGTCGCTCTCAGGAGCTCAGTGAACTCAAGCGGGGTACTTTGATATGTTGTTCAATCCATAAAGTCCATTCATGAAATTTCCTCACTACTAAATATCACATGGTCAACTGTTAGTGGTATTATAACAAAGTGGAGGCCATTGGGAACAACAGCAACTCAGTCACAAAGTGGTAGGCCACGTAAAATCACAGAGCGGGGTCAGCACATGCTGAGGTGCAAAGTCGCCTTCGAAAGTGCGAAAGTCACTTTCGAGTCAATAAATACAGACCTCCAAACTTCATGTGGCCTTCAGATTAGCTCAAGAACATTGGCTAGAGAGCTTCAGGGAATGAGTTTACATGACCAAGCAGCTCAACCAAGCCTTACAGCACCAATTGGAATGCAAAGCATGGGATGCAATTATGTAAAGCACACTGCCACTGGACTCTAGAGCAGTGGAGACGTGTTCTACAAGTGTAAAGTTTGGTGAAGGGGGGATTACGGTGTGGGCTTTTTCCCAGGAGTTGGGCTTGGCCCCTTAGTTTCAGTAAAATAAACTCTTAATGCGTCAGCATAACAAGACATGTTTGCATCATTTCATATCCCAACTTTGTGGGAACAGTTTGGAAATGGCCCCTTCCTGTTCTTGTTGCTAAACCTTGTGGAAGGCTTTACAGAAAAGTTGAAGCTGTTATAGCTGCAAAGGGTGGGCCAACTCCATGTTAAACCCCAAGGATCAGCGTAGATTTGTATGACTGGTAGTTTCTATTGTGTTGTGTTAGACCTTACTCTGAAGTCCAGTTCGCTTGGTTCATTTGAAAAAGAAAGAAAGTCCAAAATAATGAAGCAAAAGAAGGTCCAAACTAACTCTTGTGTGGTTCGAATGAAATATGAATGCATAGGTTGTGAGCATATCCCTGGGTTCTGCATTCAAAATGCCAATGTGAACGCTTTGTGATGAGTTAAATGTGCATGATGTAATTTTTTTTGTCTGCTAGAGGTCGCCTATTCAAAACAAAGGCGTAGTTTGATGACGGTAAGTTTGAGCGCAGAATCTTGGGACATGCTGTCTTCACCTCACAGCCGGTGAGAAAAGAATATGACAGAAAATCATGTTGATGGATGTGATTATTAATGTTTCTGTAGTGAAGCAGAGCAGGACCGAGTGTTGAGGAGCTGAGCAAGGCCGCTGGAGCGATTGTTAATGAGATGAACGACACACGCCTCGCGAGCAGCGGGATTTTGATTATGCCACAGTCGCCGGAGACATTTCCGCTTTTCCATGAGTATGAGGTAACGCAGCTCTGTTCATCATATAAGATACATCGGAGTGTTGAAAATTATGTTATGACGTTACTCTGTGCATTCGGAAACCAAGGGTAATGCAGATATAACACAATTGACAGGCGACTCCCTAGATGTCCCGGTTCATTGGTTAAAATAGCAATTTTCTCACGATTTACAAATATTTGGAAACATTTGGGATATTGTAAGGACTCAGTTGAACAAAATATACAGTATAACACTGGCCTAGTGGTTTTTGGATATTTTACTGAAATTATTTTACATAGTGCATCCAATTTACTAAATGAATAAACATAAATTATATTTTTCTACTAAATAACTTGATTCCTGGGATACTTTTTGTATAGTAAAAGAAAAGCTCATTATCCTGTCCAACTGATCCATTAAAAAAAAAAAAAAATTAAGCAAAAGAAAGTAAATAGTAAAAGGCACAACTAGACATCAATCAAATAAATGTGAAATGTGACAACAACAAAAAAAAATTACAAATCTAGATTTTTTCTACAGAACTATTTACATGCATTAAATCAAGTTTGTAATCTTTAGGATTGACTCATTATATGTACATTCTTTAAATACTTCACGCCTGATTGATCTGACTGAGGACATTAACAGCTGATGTCAGTCGAGGCTGTGCTGCTGTAAATAATCAGGTGACCCAGGAAACACACGAGTCCCCATTAAACCCTTAATCCTGTTTGCCGTTGATGCACTGAGACCCACTTCTCACAATCAATACTAACTGGATAACTGTTTTTTTCCATCACTCATCTGTGCATTATAACAAAACATTTTTTATTGTAGTAAACAGGAATGGGAATGTCAATGGATAGCTCTCTCCAGAAGTATTACTGGAGATTCATCTACAAATCATGTACATCAATTTTGTAATTTAAAAAAAAAACTAAATTAATTAGGTTTCATGTTTAAACCCATTCTTTATGAAGTCTTAATGGAGAAAGCACATTAATCTTTTGATTAAGCTATAATTTACCTGTGACAAACCTAATGATCTATCTCAGTAAATCACACCAGCCGAGGCTGAGGAGTGCAGACTGTCCTTGGCACTCACGGGTTTAGGCATTATTGCGCCGCCAACTCACTTCAAGAACAATTCATTGCATGACACAGAATTTAGTGACGGAAAGACACTTCTTTGCATTCATTAGGATTACTTTACAATTTGATAATCAGTAATTTATGGCTTTTAGTTCAGGAAGAAAAACATACTCCAAACATTATTTATTACAAAAAATTAAATTTAATCCGTAATTGACTCTCAAAGTGCACTTGGCTTTGTTCAGAATAGTGTCCTTCAATTCTACTCATTACAATATCACTAATACAATAATATTGTTATATTTTGCTTTGTTGTATTTTGTTTTGTTTTTTAAATGGGGCTCAAGTGACAGAGACCAGAGAGAATGTCTTTCCACAGTCTACCAACAGATGTCGATGTTAATTCTTTCACCTGATGGTAAGCCAGGCTTGCATGCTTGTGAAGGCTCTGTAATATGTGTGCATTTATGTTGATGTGTCCTGTCAGCATCTTTAAAAAATATTAAAATAATATTTTAGTTTATGGTTCAATTCCCACTATTAACTAGTTGCTTATTAGTATGCATATTACTAGGATATTGGCTATTTATTAGTACTTATAAAGATGAATATGCTCATCATACTGCTCATAAAACATAACTACTAGACTTAAGAGATATAACCAGTTTCGATGGAAAGGATCTCAAGCTGACTAGCTGAAAACATGACTGTAGCTTTACCCATTAATAGACACAGTAGGTACGTCCTTGAAAATAAACTCCAGCACAGGTTACAACAACCATAAGGACCCTTCACAATAGATAATGCTTTACAATCAACTCTGTGAGAAAGATACATATGGCATTTTATCTGTTCAATAAAACGTCATGACGTTAGGGTGAGTCATTAATGACATCAATTTAATATTTGGATGAACTAACCCTTTAAGTGAGCGTAAAACAAAATGCTAGCCTAGAAATCTAGACGCACCCTAGCGGCAGTAAATCTAATCTGCCGCAAGTGTCGTCTAGCAACTCTCAATACCCTTCTGAGCTGTAAACGGCAAACTCTTGCCGGGCCAATCACATCGTGTATAGAGTTGGTGGGCGGGGCTTAACATAATGATGACGGCCGAGTTGCGTTTGCGTGCTTAGTAAACACAGAAACTGGCGAACGGCGGTCTTTCGAATCAGCTTTGACCGCGACTCTGGAAGACTTGGAGTTAAGCTCTGAGAAAAGAAGATGTGTTCGAGTTTTGCCGACCGGATACGGCGAAAAGATTAATCTATCAACGAGCTCTGCTTCACCTTCGTTGCTCTGGTTGGTTGTAGCGCTATCCTATCGCGTGCAGAGGGAGTTTGAAAGACAGCCATTTATCCCGCCCCTCGGATTGAGCTGTCAATGGTGAGTTTCCAGACCAAACATCTTGATGTGGGTCTGGCTTGTCAGGCTTACAAAATGCATGATCCGTGTGGGCATTCCTTCTTAAAGTGACAGCATCCTAATTATCCTGCTACTGTATGAGTTTTAATGTTAATCAAACAACAAAGGGAAAATAACTTAAAAAAGGATATGAAGATATAGAGGGTTAATTGTGGTGCCTGAAAACTATAAGACCTGCCTGTTTATTTTTTCATTTGTATCTTTGTTGAATTGTATTTTTTTTGTGCTATGCTTGTGTAATTTGATTGTTCTTATTTTATTACTGACTGTTTTCTTGTCTTTAAAAATATAGGCTATTCCATTTATATTTGTTAAGCTAGTAGTTTTGGATGTGGTTCCAATTCTCAATTTGAAATTGGAATAAGAGGATAGTGAATTTTCACTAGTATTTAACAATTCGGTGTCATAACTGCCTGTTTTTGTGACATGGCTGGTAAAAAATATTTTTGGCCAGAAATTTTTTTCACTGCCCATTGGCAGGTGTGGCAAAAAAATTATTTTGGGCACTGGGCTTACCATAGTAAATCAGCATAAGACAGATCACGTTTTGGAAGAAGGATTAATGATGTATTGACTATTTATGAAGGTACACTCTTTTTTTTTTAATTAATTTTTTCAAAATTTGTATTCTCCTCTGTTTTGAAAAGCCTGCTATTCCCTAAGTATTATTTTATTATTTGTATTTAGCATTCTCTCTATAACCCTGCTATAACAGATATGCGGTCCATTTTTGGGTTGCAACCCACCAGAGAAGTATACCAAGTGAGTTCATAACTCTGTTCTTATATAGAGAGAGCAGCGGTGCTGATATAAAATGTTGTGAAATGCATTATAAATTGACTGGTTCTCAGTGTTTGTGGATTATTTGATATAGTTTCCTGTGTTTGTCTTTTGCTCATGTAATGGTTTCTACAGCAGCAGAGCTTTGATTACAGATTCCTCGCGGGTGAATCTTTTCTTCTATGGCTGAATGCATTGTTTGCCTGTAGCTTTTGAACGTGTGTGTGTGAAAGTGACAGAATATGTGTGAGAAAACCAGTGTGCCATTTAATGTTAAAAGAAACACATGCAAATTAACACACTGAGTCATTTTCAGTTAAGTATTTACATAGTCTGAGCCTGGATGGATGGTTGGATGGATGGATGGGATCCAGTTTCCACTGATCATCCTTGAGATGTTTCTACAACTTGACTGGAAAGGCACACACCTGTCTATATAAGGTCCCACAGTTAAGAGTGCATGTCAGAGCACAAACCAAGCCATACATTTCAAGGAATTGTCTGTAGACAGGATTGTATCGAGGCACAGATCTGGGGAGGGGTACAAAAAAGGTTCTGCAGCATTGAAGGTCCCGATTAGTACAGTGGCCTCCTTTATCCGTAAATGGAAGACGTTTTGAACCACCAGGACTCTTCCTAGAGCTGGCTGCCTGGCCAAACTGAGCAATCAGAGGAGAAGGGCCTTAGTCAGGGAGTAGCTCATCACCTGGCCAATACCATCCCTACGGTGAAGCATGGTGGTGGCAACATCATGCTGTGGGGATGTTTTTCAGCAGCAGGAACTGGGAGACTAGTCAGGATTTAGGGAAAGATGAATGCAGCGATATACAGAGACATCCTTAATGAAAACCTGTTCCAGAGCACTCTGGACCTCAGACTGGAGAAGGTTCACCTTCCAACAGGACAATGACCCTTAGCACACAGCCAAGGTAACAAAGGAGTGGCTACGGGACAACTCTGTGAATGTCCTTGAGTGGTCCAGCCAGAGCCCAGGCTTAAACCCAAATTAACATCTTTGGAGAGACCTAAAAATGGCTGTGCACTGATGCTCCCCATCCAACCTGATGGAGCTTGAGAGGTCCTGCAAAGAGGAATGGGAGAAAAGGTTGAAACATAACAAAACATGGAAAAAGGGAAGTGCTGTGAATACTTTCTGGATGCACTGTAGATAGACATTAGGCGTTATCATTCTTAATGGCGATCATGCACTGTGTGGAACCTTTAATATTCGACTGGGAATTTTTGGTAGGGCTGTGACAAAAAACTGCCACCATCACAGCCCCCATCGGTCCATCTTATTTCGCTTTACAAATTCACTTTGCAAATAAAATGGACCGAAATTTGCCTGTCGAATATTATAGGTTGTATGTTTAAACAGAACTAATATTTTGGAAGTGAAATCTGAGATGTAAAGATGGATTATTGAATTTTTAATAGTGAAAATGTGTGTGAAATGTTTTGAATTGAAATATTCACAGCTTAAATTTACCACCATGTTAAATTTCAGCCCATAAAAATGCAAGCCCTCAAAATACAATGCATTAAAATGCAAGCATGGTAAATGCAATGCACATATTTTTTTCCAAGTAGTGTAATTCAACAAGATTTTTTTGCTTAAAAAATATTTGGCACTATTTTACTTCTATAAAAATGACTGGTCCCCACAACATATAGGATTTACCAGGACCACACATACGTACGTTGGTATACAGTATATTATATCATTATCCAATAAAATAAATGTCACATTTCTTATTTGTTTTAACAAACGGGTCATTTTCTTTCTGCATGACATTATTTTGAATTTGGGGTGAAATATGGCACATGTTTGACGGGGTTTGTGATATTCCCACCGTGATCCAGCAAAGTGGTTGTGTGAAGCACCATAATGGACTTTGCTCAGAGAGAAAGAATAGCAGCTGTTTTTACTCATTTCTATGTGTGACATGTTTCTAGGATACGGCACGTTCTACCATCTAGTTTGACACTGTTGTCTTTGTCAGGTGGACAATCCACCCTCTTAACACTTAAACACTGTTCAAAGGAACATATTGCCAGTCAATGAAAAAATAACAGATTTCATCTAAACTAAACCAGGAACCCATGCCTTAGCTTGGGGGAAGTCTAATATTTCCACTCACACACATGGACACACACAGACACAGTTAATATCTAAAATTACATACATTTTATAATTGATAAAAGATTGTGGATCAGCTGTATTTTAGACAGCTGATCCACACTCTTATCAATCACTCATATATAACTGTATACATAGGGTAGTTTATATAGATTATTTTGCATTATTCTTATGATGTATTTGCCTCATGTTGTATTTGTATTCTCATTGTTGTATATGCTCCTACTGTAAGACTGGAGATCTTATTTTCTTAATTTATAATCTCAAACGCAATATATAGGCTACAGCTCTTTCTTGTAAGATCCTTTGGTAAGGGTCTCCTGATTATTTGGCCACAAGGGAAATATCTTGTCTGTTTTATTTGGACCACATGTGGTTTTGCTGTAAAATATGTATTAATGTTTACTCAAGAGCTGCAGACATTAATGGAATCCCATCACAAAAACTGTCAAGGAGCCAGTGAAGGGATGAATAATTCAGGATGGGATATAACATGTAATGTTCTTGTCCAGTTTTATTTATTCATTTTATTGTAAAATCAGTGCAATATTCAATAGCCGTGCACATGAAATAACTTGGAACTAATGTCAATGGTTTGTGTCATTTATTTAAAATATCTTTTAAATTGTCTTTATCTAGACACAATGTAAACCAGTGATGAGCCAAAACATTATGACATGTCTAATATGCTGTTGGTCCTCCACGTGCTGCCAAAACAGCACCGACCTGCTGAGGCATGGACTCTACAGTACCCCTGAAGGTGACACGTGGTCCCTTGCACTAAGATGTTAGCAGCCGATCCTTCAAATCCTGTAGATTGTGAGGTGGAGCCCACATGGATCGAACCTGTTTGTCCAGGACATCCCACAGATGCTCACTTAGATTGATATTTGGGGAATTTGGAGGCCAGGACAACACTTTGAAGTCTTCATTGTGTTCCTCAAACATATGGCAGGGTGCTTTATCCTGCTGAAAGAGGCCACTTCCACCAGGGAACACCATTGTCATGGTCTGCAACAGTGTTTAGTTTACGTCCACATGAATGGCCAGACCCAGGGTTTCCCAGCAGAATATTTCCCATCACTCTTCCTCTGCCGCCCTGTTGTCGTTCCATATCCTGGTTCCATCACTTCCCCATGGGTAAAAGTAAATGAAAACAGGACTCACCAGACCAGACGACCTTCTTCCACGGCTCCAAGGTCCAGTTCTGGCGCTCATGTGCCCATTGTAGGCGATTCCGATGGTGAACGGGTTATCATAGGCACACTCTAAAAAATTCTGGATAAAAAACAACCAATGTCAAATAAAGACTAACCCAGAAATTGCTTTTTTTTTAACTCAGCAATTGGGTTGTCTAAAGCAAATATTAAACCCAACCGCAGGGTTAAAACAACCCAATTGCTGGGTTAGTCCATATTTGACCCAACATTAGGTTAAAACAACCCAGTATTTTTTTAGAGTGCACTCTGATTGATCTTCAGCTACGCAGCCCCATACAGTGAGTGTAATGCACTGTGTGTTGTGAAAAATTCCTCCCATAACTCCCATCATCATTAAAATGTTGTGTGACTTATGCCACAGTAAACATTCTATTGGCTCGGACCAGACAGGAAAGCCTTTACTGCCCTTGTGCATCGATGAGCCTTGGGTGCCCAACACCCTGTCGCCGGTTTGTGGTTTATCCCTCCTCAGACGACTTGTTTCTCTGTTAATTCTCACCACTGCAGACCTGGAGCAAACCACAAGCCTGTAAAATAAAATAAAAAATAGCTGTTTCATTTTACGTTTAGTCAACTTGTGTGAGGATATTTGAGTTGTCTAAACTTAAAATTAAAGCAGCACAAACACTTACTTTTTAAAAATGAAACAATTCAGTCACCTTGCCATAACAATTTGGCCCTTGTCAAAGTCGCTCAGATCTTTATTGCCCATTTCTCCTGCATCTAACACTTTATTATCGATAAAAGTGATATTCACTTTACCTGTGACATGGTCATGTTATATTTTATACACACACACACACGTCTGGTTTACTATCTTTGTGGGGAGGGGACTCTCCATAGACATAAAGTTTTTTATACTGTTAATTTTGTTAGGCTACGCCTAAACCTACCCATCACAAAAAACTTTCTGCATTTTTACATTCTCAAAAAACTAAATCTGTATGATTTATAAACGTTTCCTCATGGGGACCTCGATTTAGGTCCCCACATAACATGAGTTTATGAGTCTGAGCATTCAGGTAGCTTCAAAAAAACGTACACACACACACGCGTTTGTTTATCCCCTTACACTGCCCCTGTCCCTAAACCTACCTTTGGTGTCTAAATTCCTTCTGCACTGATTTCGCGAGAGTTACTTCTGTTGGCGCCACCTACATGGGTTTGCTTCAGCTCAGATCTCAAAGGGTTAACGTGCTTCTCCTTGAGAGTGAGAGAAGATTCATTACACACGCGCATTCTCCAGGGTAGCACACGGTGTGTGTGTGTGTGTGTATTAGGATCTATCAGCAGAGGCGGTAGCTAGTGCAGATTTCACGTGCACTCATCAGTGTACCACAGGAAGGGATGATTACTGTACTTCATTCAGAAGGAAGCTCACGGCAACAATCAAAGCAGGATGCATTTCACATAAATGATGCCATTACTGACCCAGCTGCCAGCCAGCGAATATGATATGACGGCGATGTCCTGGGGGACAGACCGTGGTCCATTAGTGCTGCTGGATGCCTCGTTAGTGCTCCAGATGTCCAAAAAGGACCTCTCTCCGAAAGGACGCGCTTGGTCGTGCCCGCGCGGACAGAAAAAGTGAAGATCGAGACAACTCAAGATAAATCTTTTACTCGTTTCTGACCTAAAAAAAAATTGGCACTTTGACCCTGGTCGCCGAGACCGGAGTGTTTTAGTCATTAGAAAACGATATCCCGGTTTATTTTTAACAGTTATCTTGTGTACTTTCCATCAGCACTGTGTTTGTTGTTGATGTGTCTCGCGCATCGCTTTGCAACGCCCATCATCTTCTCTGCCCGAGGGAGAAATGCAAGCGAAGAAAAACTTCTGAACATCAGCTGTTGGCGTCTGTCACCACGTGGACTTAGATGTGACCGGTGAAGGGTTTAATCAGACGGTCACGATGAGCGATGCCATGGACGACTCTGGTATTATCCGCCGGCGGAGGATGCAGGTGAGATGTGTTTATTTTTAACGTCCAATATAAAATGTCTCTACCTGAAATCGACGTTCTCACTGAGAAATCACAGCTGTCTGGAACGAATCAGAAACTCCCTCCGTTTGTCAATTATTTGCATAGACAGTAAAAGAAATGGACACAGCGACCCCATTGACGTCTACGGCGAAATAATGAAGTCAACCTAGGAGCACTCACTTCCTGATGGCTGAGCGAACTGCGCAGGCTCAGACTGAGCTTGACGACGTAGATGTGACGTGAGCCTCCTGTCTGACAGCTGTGAGTCTTCTAGTAGATGTGGAAAGCGAAAGCTGAATCACGTTGTTTAAATATTTTCTCCCGTTGCTTTTGGCTCACTATGGGCTTCTACCCATTCTTCCCCCTTGACTTTATCAGACTCGTCTCCAGGACATGTCTCCACGTCCCCCCGACTGTCTCATAGACAGTAAAAGATTGCCTGCGAGCGTCTCCTTAGGTCTATACGGTAATTTCTCTACTGCGCGACAGGGTCGCGTTGGTTATGACGCAATCGTTAGCCTATTTTTACAAAAACAGCTTCTGCGGGGCGATAGTGTAAGATACAAGGTAATGGAGCCTTTTATACATTGTCGTGTTTCTTTAGAAATATACAATGGACAAATGGAGTCTTTAAACGCCTCTGATGTAAAGTTATTCACTGTCAAAGTGACTCAAAAATGAATGGGAGTCAATGGGATGCTAACAGCAGGTGATGGCTTGGTTAGCAATGGCAGCCCCTAGGGGTGGAACGCTTTCCGAGCGCTAGATTACCCCCTTGATTATTTGTCGTGTTCAGGACATCGGGTTGGCTGCTGTGTAGGAAGGCGGGATTCTGGATAGGGCGAGTCATTTTAATTAGCAAAATGGCAGAAGTTAGCAAAACGTCTTTTCTAGTGCCATATGAACGGGGAGCTTTCAGTCTCTAAAAAAGATCTCAAAGGGTTAGTTCACCCGTTCATCTTCGAAGACAAATGATGATGAGAGATTTATGTCCCTTCAATGACAGCTATGCAACTACCACTTTGATGCTTTAAAAAGTTCATAAAGAGATTGTAAGACTAATCTATATGAATTGAGTGGTATTTAATTATCTGAAGAGAAACAATCGCTTTATATGATGAACAGATTGAATTTAAGCTTTTATTCACATATAAACATTTATCAGAAAACATAAACAGAATCTCAACCGAACTGACTTGAAGCATTAGAATGAACCTCATTGGTTCTTGCTAAAGCTCAAACGTGCTGCGTAACATGAGAATGAACCTCATTGGTTCTTGCTGAAGCTCAAACGTGCTGCGTAACATGAGAATGAACCTCATTGGTTCTTGCTGAAGCTCAAACGTGGTGCGTAACACGAGAATGAACCTCATTGGTTCTTGCTGAAGCTCAAACGTGCTGCGTATCACAAGAATGAACCTCATTGGTTCTTGCTGAAGCTCAAACGTGCTGCGTATCACAAGAATGAACCTCATTGGTTGTTGCTGAAGCTCAAACGTGCTGCGTAACTCAAGAATGAACCTCATTGGTTCTTACTGAAGCTCAACCGTGCTGCGTAACACAAGAATGAACCTCATTGGTTCTTAATGAAGCTCAAACGTGCTGCGTAACACAAGAATGAACCTCATTGGTTCTTAATGAAGCTCAAACGTGCTGCGTAACACAAGAATGAACCTCATTGGTTCTTACTGAAGCTCAAACGTGCTGCGTAACATGAGAATGAACCTTATTGGTTCTTACTGAAGCTCAAACGTGCTGCGTAACATGAGAATTAACCTCATTGGTTCTTGCTGAAGCTCAAACGTGCTGCGTAACACAAGAATGAACCTCATTGGTTCTTACTGAAGCTCAAACGTGCTGCGTAACATGAGAATGAACCTCATTGGTTCTTACTGAAGTTCAAACGTGCTGCGTAACACAAGAATGAACCTCATTGGTTCTTACTGAAGCTCAAACATGCTGCGTAACATGAGAATGAACCTCATTGGTTCTTGCTGAAGCTCAAACGTGCTGCGTAACACGAGAATGAACCTCATTGGTTCTTGCTGAAGCTCAAACGTGCTGCGTAACACGAGAATGAACCTCATTGGTTCTTGCTGAAGCTCAAACGTGATGCGTAACACAAGAATGAACCTCATTGGTTCTTGCTGAAGCTCAAACTTGATGCGTAACACGAGAATGAACCTCATTGGTTCTTGCTGAAGCTCAAACGTGCTGCGTAACACGAGAATGAACCTCATTGGTTCTTACTGAAGATTAAACGTGCTGCGTAACACGAGAATGAACCTCATTGGTTCTTGCTGAAGCTCAAACGTGCTGCGTAACACGAGAATGAACCTCATTGGTTCTTACTGAAGATTAAACGTGCTGCGTAACACGAGAATGAACCTCATTGGTTCTTGCTGAAGCTCAAACGTGCTGCGTAACACGAGAATGAACCTCATTGGTTCTTACTGAAGCTCAAACGTGCTGCGTAACACAAGAATGAACCTCATTGGTTCTTACTGAAGCTCAAACGTGCTGCGTAACACGAGAATGAACCTCATTGGTTCTTAATGAAGCTCAAACGTGCTGCGTAACACAAGAATGAACCTCATTGGTTCTTACTGAAGCTCAAACGTGCTGCGTAACATGAGAATGAACCTCATTGGTTCTTAATGAAGCTCAAACGTGCTGCGTAACACAAGAATGAACCTCATTGGTTCTTACTGAAGCTCAAATGTGCTGCGTAACACAAGAATGAACCTCATTGGTTCTTACTGAAGCTCAAATGTGCTGCGTAACATGAGAATGAACCTCATTGGTTCTTACTGAAGCTCAAACGTGCTGCGTAACACGAGAATGAACCTCATTGGTTCTTGCTGAAGCTCAAACGTGCTGCGTAACACAAGAATGAACCTCATTGGTTCTTACTGAAGCTCAAACGTGCTGCATAACACGAGAATGAACCTCATTGGTTCTTACTGAAGCTCAAACGTGCTGCGTAACACGAGAATGAACCTCATTGGTTCTTGCTGAAGCTCAAATGTGCTGCGTAACATGAGAATGAACCTCATTGGTTCTTACTGAAGCTCAAACGTGCTGCATAACACGAGAATTAACCTCATTGGTTCTTACTGAAGCTCAAACGTGCTGCGTAACACAAGAATGAACCTCATTGGGTTTTGCTGAAGCTCAAATGTGCTGCGTAACATGAGAATGAACCTCATTGGTTCTTACTGAAGCTCAAACGTGCTGCGTAACACGAGAATGAACCTCATTGGTTCTTGCTGAAGCTCAAATGTGCTGCGTAACATGAGAATGAACCTCATTGGTTCTTACTGAAGCTCAAACGTGCTGCGTAACATGAGAATGAACCTTATTGGTTCTTACTGAAGTTCAAATGTGCTGCGTAACACAAGAATGAACCTCATTGGTTCTTGCTGAAGCTCAAACGTGCTGCGTAACATGAGAATGAACCTCATTGGTTCTTGCTGAAGCTCAAACGTGCTGCGTAACATGAGAATGAACCTCATTGGTTCTTGCTGAAGCTCAAACGTGCTGCGTAACACAAGAATGAACCTCATTGGTTCTTGCTGAAGCTCAAACGTGCTGCGTAACATGAGAATGAACCTCATTGGTTCTTACTGAAGCTCAAACGTGCTGCGTAACACAAGAATGAACCTCATTGGTTCTTACTGAAGCTCAAACGTGCTGCGTAACATGAGAATGAACCTTATTGGTTCTTACTGAAGTTCAAATGTGCTGCGTAACACAAGAATGAACCTCATTGGTTCTTACTGAAGCTCAAACATGCTGCGTAACACAAGAATGAACCTCATTGGTTCTTACTGAAGCTCAAACGTGCTGCGTAACATGAGAATGAACCTCATTGGTTCTTGCTGAAGCTCAAACGTGCTGCGTAACATGAGAATGAACCTCATTGGTTCTCGCTGAAGCTCAAACGTGCTGCGTAACACGAGAATGAACCTCATTGGTTCTTACTGAAGCTCAAATGTGCTGCGTAACACGAGAATGAACCTCATTGGTTCTTGCGGAAGCTCAAACGTGCTGCGTAACACAAGAATGAACCTCATTGGTTCTTGCTGAAGCTCAAACGTGCTGCGTAACACAAGAATGAACCTCATTGGTTCTTGCGGAAGCTCAAACGTGCTGCGTAACACGAGAATGAACCTCATTGGTTCTTGCGGAAGCTCAAACGTGCTGCGTAACACAAGAATGAACCTCATTGGTTCTTGCTGAAGCTCAAACGTGCTGCGTAACACGAGAATGAACCTCATTGGTTCTTGCTGAAGCTCAAACGTGCTGCGTAACACAAGAATGAACCTCATTGGTTCTTGCGGAAGCTCAAACGTGCTGCGTAACACGAGAATGAACCTCATTGGTTCTTGCGGAAGCTCAAACGTGCTGCGTAACACGAGAATGAACCTCATTGGTTCTTGCTGAAGCTCAAACGTGCTGCGTAACACAAGAATGAACCTCATTGGTTCTCGCTGAAGCTCAAACGAGAATGAACAGTGTTACGCAGCACGTTAGAGCTTCGGCAAGAACCAAAAAGATCTTAATTTGTGTTCCGAAGATTAACGAAAGTTTTGCAGGTTCGGAACAACATGAGTGTGAGACAATTTTCATTGTTTGTTGAACTATCCCTTTGAAAGTATCATATATTTGGTCCATATGAGCTATATTCCAAGGATATGTGTGACTTTCAAATAACCAAAAATACCAGAATGCATTTTCAAGACCAGGGACAGTGTGAATGCTAACTGAAGTAGGTTGTTTAAGTATGTTTTTAGTTTTTTACATGGTTCACACTTTGATGCACATAAAGATGGCTAAGTTTGTTCATTGTGAACTTTGGTGTTACATTTCCCTGAACTCTGATTTTAATAAAATAAATTGGCTGGTAAAATTCTGGCATTCACTGGCCACGGTGACTTCTAATGTAGTTTTCACAGTGTGATTTATTAACACTTAAACACTTTACTTAACACTAATACTTTGCCCAAAAGAATGTAAATGTGAAGTGTTATCTAACCCGTAACAGGATTAGATTTGTTTTCATTGTCAGTTACTCACTGGGTTCCAGTGTACTCACAGGAGTTCATATTTGCTCTGTGGTTTGGGAGTTATTGTTTTCATGTCTCCGGTTCTTGCCCAGAGCAACATAAAATGGAAAGAAAAACATAAAAGAGGTTTTGAGCTGTCGTATTATTGTTGGTACAGCACGGAAACCATCTGCTGTTATATGAAGTCAAAACAAAATGTGTGCGTATTACTTTCACTTCCCCTCTTTCACTGCTGAAAATAAACAAGCCGTTTTCAAGCTCCAGCTGATCTGGCTTTCAGAGCGCCGCTGCACTCCACCCCAGACACTTAGACATTTCACACAAAGGTCACCACTTTTCAGCTCCTTAACTGGAAAATAAGAGAATTCAGTGTTTATACTTTAGCCTAAAGTGCCTGACATCAGTATTAGCTGCTCCCATTGACAGTTACTTTAGCAGCTTTTTCATTATAAGCCAAAGCACTATAATACATTTCAACGCAACATGCCTACTCTCGTCATTGTTACTTGTAAAATTTTGTAATTTCAATGAGAAATAAATCATTTCTTGATTTTTTTTTTTTGCGTTAAAGCAGCACTAGGTAACTTTTCAACCTTCATAATATATTTTTTAAGACTCTTGTGATGATAAATCGACTTACAATAGGTTGAATGACACGTCTGCCATAGCCTGATGGGGTCTGTATCGTTTTTAATCGTACTTTTAAACTTCGGGTTTCGGGTAGTAACCCGAAAACAAAAAGAACTACAAAATTCGACTGCTTTACGGCATATACGTCACTTCCACCAACACCCACACTTCCTTACATTCGGACGTGCGAGCCCAACTTTGTTCGTCGGATAATATAGTCATGTCCGAAGCAGCAGAGACAAAGCAGAAAGAAAAGGTTTTGTTGGAGGAAAGCAAAAAGAGGAAACGAAAAAGTGATGGGATTAAAGGCAGGACGAGGATCAACATGTGACCAGCGTTTGCAGGAGACACACCCCATTTCTGCCAAAATTCCATCTGGATGCATGAGATGCGAAGATGGGAATGGCTTTCAGCCTGAAAAGCATTATGGGTGATTAAATGTAGACCACAAATTAGTGGTTGCTTTCAGGGATGCCAGGGAGTTTTGACTTTGTTTTAGGGAGCACTTTTGAGAAATCTGTCCACTTGGGAACTGACCTCTCAGGAATTATAAGAAGGAAGCTTAACGATTGAATTGAATTTTATTGTGTGAAGGTGCATCAAAGCGATGTTAAACCCACAGTCAGTTAGTATACTGAATGGATCAGTGTGTGTGTGTGTGTGTGTGTGTGTGTGTGTGTGTGTGTGTGTGTGTGTATACAGAATGCATAGATTTCACTAGCGACCACTTTGATTCTTATAAATGCTTACCGAGGCATAGGCTTACAGGAAATGCTTACAGAGACACATACACACTCCTCCTCCACACAGATTCAAGTCCATGCCATCAGGGTATCAGAGCCCCCTGCACTGGATAGGGAGGGTCTGATTTTCTTGGGACAGACACAATCTGCTTTTTTAAGCACCATTAGGCAGTTAATGGAAGCCTAACAGCTTATGGCCTTGGAGAATAAATAGAAGAGTATGTTTATGTAAAGAGGCAATAGGTAATATAACAAAAAAAAAAAATCTTTCAGCCTTTTAATAATATTCAATGTATCTCAATATATTGTGGTGTTTATGTAAATGAAAAAGTATAATATAGTGATTCAAATAATTCATGCATATTTTGATACTGTTTTGTCACAAAATGAGAAAAATACAATAATAAAATATAATTATTCTTTTATATGTGCTAATTTAACAAAACGGTAAAAACAGCAATACCTATACTCTAAAGTTTGGTGTTGGTTATTTTTCTGCTCACCAAAGCTGCATTTATTTAATTAAAAATACAGTAAAAAAGTAATATTTAATATAAAAAATATGTGGTGTTTTTAATCTGCTATAAGACAAACCATGTGCAAATTCATGAGTCAACACCATTGCTGAGTATTTTCTCCTTAAAACTGCAGTGAACCCAAGACAAAAACTCATATTAAGTCTCAAAAACAAGGTTTGAAATGGCTGAATAGCATATCACCATTACTATGATCTGACACAGGAGCTTCTCAAGAAAAGCCATGCCTTTATATTTTTCTGTTGACATAAAAAATGTAAACATTTAGCAATATAGCCGGTGAATTATAGCCTAAGAAGCCAGACCCACATCAAGATGTTTGGTCTGGAAACTCACCATAGACAATCTCATTGCGGTGCGGGATAAACGGTTGTCTTTCAAACTCCGTCTGCACGCGATAGGATAGCGCTACAACCAACCAGAGCAACGAAGGTGAAACAGAGCTCGCTGACTGATTAAACATTCGCCGTATCCGGTCGGCTAAACTCCGAACACATCTTCCCTTTTTAAGAATGACTTCAGTGCCGCTCTTTGTTCTTTTCTCAGAGAAAAGCTTAACTCCAAGTCTTCCAGAGTTGCGAGCTGATTCGAAAGACCGCCGCCGTTCGCCAGTTTCTGTGTTAACTAGAAGCACGCAAACGCAACTCGGCCGTCGTCATTATGGCCCCGCCCGCCGACTCTATACATGATGTGATTGGGCCGTCCAGATTTTGAGGAACACAGCTCAGAATGGTATTGAGAGTGCCTAGACGACACTTGCGGGCAAATTAAATTTGCTGCTGCTAGGCTGCGTCTAGATTTCTAGGCTAGGTGAATTATGGGCGGCAGTGGCTCAGTGGTTCATGTAGGTTGTCTACAAACTGAAAGGTTGGTGGTTCGATCCCCGGTTCCACCTGACCAAGTGTCGAGGTGTCCTTGAGCAAGACACCTAACCCCAGCTGCTCCCGACGAGCTGGATGGCGCCTTACATGGCTGACATCGCCGTCGGTGTATGAATGGGTGAATGTGAGGCAAGATGTAAAGCGCTTTGGATGGCCATAGGGTCTGTTAAAAAAGCGCTATATATAAATGCAGTCCATTTATGTATAAGATGTATATTACGATGTTATGATTAACTTTTCTCCACTGACATTCTATAATGTTTAAAGGATATTGATTTTTACAAGGCAGACTGAGATGGCGAACGGGAACATGGTTTGTGTAACATTAGCAACACATCATTCGCTGTTTGATAATGCAAAAGGTTAATCATATTAAAGGGGGGGGGGGGTGAAACACTCAGTTTCAGTCAATCTCATGTCAATCTTGAGTATCTATAGAGTAGTATTGCATCCTTCATATCTCCGAAAAGTCTTTAGTTTTATTATATTTATAAAAGAAATATGGGCTGTACCGAGTCTTTCCGGAAAAAAACGAGCACCTGGTGGCGTATCGAGTGGGCGGAGCTAAAGAATGACGAGCGCACACAAAGCGGTGACGTCCTCAAGCGGGGAGAAACCCATGGCTATCAATCTCAGCTAATAGATATATGATCCAGAATCATTGAGAGGCTGAAATAAATTGAACAGGAGAAACAGCAACAGCAGGACGTCCGTCTCTGTGGTATGGACTGTATTTAGTGGCCTGTCAACATTTGTGTGTCTTTACTCGCAGTTTATGAGGACATGATTCGGTTTATGGACTATTGTATGCGACTAAACCTTTGCAGTAGCAAGCAAAGCGGTTTTGCACGTCAGACTAGTGTAACGTTATACAGAGAACAGCAATGGAGTAACATTAGCGCATTTGAATGACGAAGAACGCGATCGTGTCGTTTACTGATGTTTACTCACGCGACGATAGCCAACAGCAGAGACATTTGAAGCAGTTTTACTCACCGGCTGCTTCCAAAGCAGGACCGAAACAGCATTCCACCCCTCCTTTAATTACCATTATGTGTCTGACATTGAAAAGAGCGATACCTTTGTGAAGAGTGTTAAGGGATAAAAAGTTACTAATTATAACGCTTTTATTTTTATGGTTATTTAAACAGCGAATAAATTATATACAGAAGTGAAAGAGCCATGTTGTCTATGAAGAGAGAATTTGCGAGAATGCAACGCCGGCGTTTCGGCGATGACTAACTTGATTCTGATTGGCCGCTGCATTCCTAAGCATAACAGAATCGCGTGTGATTGGTTATAATGTGCAACACTGTAAAAACCGTGTAAAGAAATACAGTGCAGAGCAGATTTATTTTTAATGCCAGATTTAGTTTAATTGCAGGGGCATTTTTGTCCAATTTGGTGGAATTTTTGCCCCAAGACCCTGTTAACCCCAGAGGAAGGCTAAGCCTCACCCAGCCTTACACACACACACGCTGGCTGCTTAAAGATTGAATGCTGGATGATTCAGTAAATACTCACTGGTGTATATTTGTGGAGTAATTTCAGCCTGTCTGTTGAATCTCTCTTGCTGCCCTATGATTGACAGCCTGGTCTGGCAGTGTGGCGACTGCGTTATTACCCTCATTCCTCTTTTTCATCCCTCATTTTATCTCCTGTTAGAACGAGGGGGCTTTCTCTCCTCTGGGCGTTGAGCCCAGTCTGTTTCATTAGTCTCAGCTGTAAGCTCACTGTTATCCATCACCGGTCTGGAAGACTTAATGAGCCCAGTGTTTGTCAATATCGTCTTTTGCCATTATGTCAAGTGCATGCTATGGATAAGCTACTTTCTGCGTCTTATATTGTTTCAGTTTGTGGCCACTCCATTGGGAATGAGTGGAAAGTAGAAGCAGGCTTGAGAAGGTGGCTATATCCCAATTTACATACTTACAAGTACGTACTTGAGTGTGTGTGATACAGCAGTGTTGGGATATGCTGTCACGTCATAAAATCTTTGACCTAAACATCCAAACAAAGTGCAAAAACAATGTTCTAATGAATAAATTAAGAAATGCCAGGAACAGAACAGCAGAGAATCACTTTGCTTTCTTCCCTCATAGAGTTCAAAGTGGAGAACGGAAACTATGAAAATGTAAATGAAGTGCTGCGCTAGAGAAAATAACAGCTTCTTTTTCCTGCTCTCTTGCTCCCTGTAGAGTGCAGGCAGTCGAGAAGCAGAAAGACTCACTCGAAGGATCTGAGATGAAGCACAGTCTCGGAGTGGCAATCTTTTTGAGTGATTTTCCTTGTTTTTAGCTCATAAGCTCAGGGTTTTCAGCAAACCTCGAACCCTAAGTACAGTATTAACCCTCTGGTGTTCCTCATTTAGGGTTCATACTTGTGATGACCAGATAAGTGCTATCTTCTCTGATTTTTTTCTAAGACCATTTATCATTTACATTTAGCTATGAAAGTCAAGTTTTGTACCATTCCAATAAAGTGAAAAAATCGAAACTTTGACTTGGGCCGGTAAGAAACCCCCTTGAACACCCTATAGCAACTGCATAGCAATGCTGTGGTCACCACCCTCAACTTCCTATTGAGTTTTGCACAGCAACATCTCACATTTCCTTCAGAAAATGTAATAATCTAGTTAAAATGAAAATAGAAACCGTTTTAAATAATACATCCATCCACAGAGTCCTTCAAAGAGTTCAGTCTTTTTTTCTAATGAATTGATCTGCTCTCTAATGCTGTTGGTTTCCCCCTTATTTATCAACTGCGGTATCCTCTCTGTTTCCTCTGGCTCTTCACTCATGTTTTTTTCCACTGCTTCAGTTGGCATGTCTGTCCGTCCATCCATCCATCCATCCATCCATCCATCCATCCATCCATCCATCCATCCATCCATCCATCCATCCATCCATCCATCCATCCATCCATCCATCCATCAATCCATCCATCGGCTGCTGACTAGCTGTAATACTAAACCCTCATCCGGGTCATTTTGACCCGAAATGAATTCCTGAAGAAAAAAAAAGTTCATTCATCAGACTGGTCCAAGACCTTAGGACTTTTGTAGCACTTGAACCACGAATACACACAAATTTACTGGATTCGAGGAGTGTGTTTGAATTTAAGAAAAGTGACAAACCAGTCACTCGTGGGTTCATTTGACCCCCTTAGGAATAAATGGAATGCGAGGAATGCTTCAGTATTCACAGAACAACCTAACAAATGCTCAAAATTAAAACTAAACTTTACCAAAAACAGATACATGTGTATCTAAATGCATACTGAAGAGATAAACTCAAGAACTGACTTTCGGACCCAGAAGAACAGCTAATTTGCTCCATATAGATCTATAGGGCCATCTAGGGGCAAGAGTCATGAAATATCATGTTATATATATATATTTTTTTTTTCCCCACGAGAGGTCAGCAGAGACACCAATATGAGATATTCTGAGCTGAAGTAACAGGGTTAACAATTAACAGCTATTTTTAATTTAAGTTGAACGAATGTGTTTACATTATATTATTTATTCAACAAATCTAGTAATTAAAATATATATGTAAATAATTTATTATTATAAAAAATAACTCAGAAAAATGCATTAAAAATACAAAAATTAAAGGATATAAGCTTTTTGGTAAAAAAAAAAAAATAGCTTATATCTTTGGGGGGTGGTATATATTTTACTTATACCCCTTATGAAATAGCTTTAAAAAAATAGAATAAAATAAATGAATAAGTAAATAAATATATTTTTTTAATAAAATTAGATAACATTGGGGCTTCGGGTCATTTTGACCCATGAAGGACTGATTTGTTACAGAGTGCGAGGGACGGATGAGGTTTAAGACTAAAAGGGGTGGTTCCGTGTTTTTTCCTAGGCTTGGTTGTGTTTATGGGGCATAGTATAACATTTTTCAGCTGCGTATTTTTCTTATATTTGACCTTTATTCCACACCGCTGTCTCCACTGTGCTTTGAACGGCTCGTTTGCTTCCTGCTTCTATGAAGCCCATCCCTCTGAAAAACACAATGGTCTTAGATTGGCCAAATAAAGTTTCCTGTATTTTTATTGGCTGAAGTGCCAAGCACAGGTTTCCCCTCACAATTATGGGCCGAAGTCACATCTGCGGAGACTAGTGAAGGTTTATGATGTCACCAACCCAGGAAGAAGCTCGTTGTAGTCCAAACCGGCCGTTTTTGTAGGCAATAAACTGCCGTAACTTTAAAATACAAGGGGCCCTATCTTGCACCCAGCGCAATTGACTTTGTACACCGACGCATGTGTCATTCCTATTTTGCACCTGCGCAAAGTGCGCTTTTCCCTCCACAGAAGCACGTCGCTAAACTAGTGAATGAACTTGCGCTCCCTGGGCGGTTCAGCGCAAAAAAGGAGGCGTGTTCCGGCGCAAACAATCCCTGGTGCTATTTTGCTGTTCCATTAAAACCGCGTTGCGCGTTGTTCATTATGCTATTTTAAGGGCGCATGGGTGTCCATAATGTATAGCGTGCACAACGCGCATACACTTTGCTCATGAAATCTACACAGATGCAACAGTTATTTTTGCAAATCATAAATTGTTACACTAAAAAAAAAATATTAACACATTGTGGTGTGCCACGAAGATGTGAAAAAATAGGCATAAATCTAGCTTACAAATTATTCAGGCTTATTGTAGTAATTAAAGGTCAGACCTGTTTGCCCAATAGTGGCAAGACATATATACGTATATAAGGACATCTGGCAAATTGGTTTGTCCGTCAAGAACCAGGAAAAAAAATCGACTGAAAAAATAAAAAACTGTTTTACCGACGCCTGTTTAACCGACGCTATTTTGGGTGGGTTTCTCCCATCCCCATAGGCTACAACACAACTTCTCTGTCTTTCACTCCCTTACGAAAGGAAAATATATTTACCAATATATTACTTGAAATATAATTTAATATATTGTAAATATATGGAATAATATATTGATGGTATTATAAAATATATATTCATGTAATATATTGCAAAATATACAAATGATTGCCGCTTTCAATATATTGCAATATATTGAAAGATATAAATATTAATTCCCATATATGTTAATATATTTCCTAATGTATTGCATGAAATTTTCCAATATACTGCATAGGGCTGTAACGATACACCAAACCCACGATTCGGTTCGTATCACGATTTTTGACCCACGGTACGATACAAACCTCGATATGGGGGGGACAAAACAGTTTTATTCTGTACAGTATTCTGTAGCCTATTTTGCCGTCAATACCATATATCTGTATGGTCAATAGGCTACTGCCGACGTTTTCTTTGCGGTACCAATAGGCAATATATATTTAACATGAAGTATAGGGCCTCCTGTACATCAATACCAACAGAAGCGCCGCGTCAGACACGCTTCTGGTGTGCAAAGAAAGAGAAAACGCCACGCAGCCGCCCCGCGGATGACACGGAACAGAAACGCCACGCTCACACCACGTTGCCAGCCGGTTGGGGAAGCTTCTTGAAACACTTACGGCAAATTGTGTGGGTCTTGTCAACTACATGATTGCCATCCTTGTTCTCCACCGGGTAGCTGAAATGTTGCCATAATGCTGACTTAAAAGTTGGACCTGGACAGGAAGGATAATTCTGGGAGTTGGAAGGGGTGTGTCGCGATTCTGCCTTCTCACATCGCGATACAGGTTCGTGGACCTGCGTATTGCGATTTCGATTTCATATCGCATATCGTTACAGCCCTAATACTGCAATATATTTTTGTTTCGTAAGGGCTGCTCTTACTAGAACATCAGTCTCCTCGGCTGTGAACCGCTCCTGGCGTGCGCCTGGTAAATACGCCATAATAATAGCAATCCCATAATGGAACTTGCGCACCTGCTTTTAAAGGGAATGTTGGATGACGATCTGATTGGTTTATTCACGTTACGCCCAAACCACACCTATGAATAATGAAGCTACTTCAGACCAACCCATTTTAGATTTGCGCCGGGCACAAGAGCCATTTATCCCGCTGGGAAAATAGCAACAGCGCCGAGACCCGCCCACAAAGTTACTTGCGCTTCGCGCTTTGACACTTGCGTTTCAGATCGTTAAAATAGGGCCCAATATCTCCGTTTGCATTGAACTTTCAGCGCTGTAACTTTGCAGATACTGTTTATGCTCAAGCAGCAACATTACACACTCACTAAAGTTAAAAAAGCGAAATCGCATGCAACCACCCCTTTAAGATTCTTCTTGTTTGTCCTTAAGGTTTTTTTTGTTTGTTTTTTTACCACTCAAGATTCAGCAATGTAAAGATGAATTGTATTTTTTATAGGTTATTGTTGGTAAATATATTAAACAATTTGTAACATGCTGGTTTTAAATTCAAAAATTAAAGTCTCTACAGCACACACACATACACACACATCGGCCACAGACTATTTGTCCACTTAATCCTCCATTAGTTGCTCAGTGGCGCCAGTCATGCTGGCAGGGAAGCCCTTGTCACACACAATGTCATCAAAGTGAGTCACAGTGGGTGAAGTCATTTCCCTCCGACAGAAGCCCTTAGTGTACCGTCACGTGTACCAGCATGGCCTCTTTCCTGCTATCCAACATGTACCTCTCTCTCTCTCTCTCTCTCTCTCTCTCTCTCTCTCTCTCTCTCTCTCTCTCTCTCTCTCTCTCTCTCTCTCTCTCTCTCTCTCTCTCTCTCTCTCTCTCTCTCTCTCTCTCTCTCTCTCTCTCTCTCTCTCTCTCTCTCTCTCTCTCTCTCTCTCTCTCTCTCTCGTGACCTTGTTTGTGTAATTGGCCAGTTTAATGTTTGGGGATTGTTCTCCCCTAAGTGCTGTCCTCCCTCTCAGAGATCTGAAGAGCATTATAGGTCATAATGAATGTCAGCCTGGCATAAGATTATTCCAGTTTGTTTCATCAAGATATTTATGTCCTAAAGCAAACTATGTATTGAGCAGTTATTGGTAGTATCATTTTACAGAGGGTAATATAATCACTCAGGTCTATCATGTCTCTCTCTCTCTTTTCCAGAAGGATCTTCCCTTGCCCAGGAAGAGCAGTGGGTGAGTGTAGCAAATCTGCTTTACTTGATTTGATTCTGCATTTACTTGTTTCAAATGTTGTCTGTGGACTTATTTTTTGGCTGGACCTAACATAATGTACTGAGTAAAAGCACTTTCCCCAAACCCAATCCAAAAACAAACAACCCCAAATAGTGTCTATTTTTCACTACATCTGTCAACATTGAAATTACTTTATGTGCTGAATGAAAGATTGACAGACAAAGTTGGAAACCTAAGACTGGTCTTGCATCACTGAAGGTGGTATTATGTTGAAAACGCAGTGATAATTGTGAACTCTCCCAAAATTTACATATTTGTATGACTTTATAACAGATAATGCACAGTCACAGTAATATCAAGCTTCACTAGTGTGGCAGCACAGAATATAATAGTTAAATAGTGCAGTAGTAATACTGTAATGCAGGAATGCAGTAATACTGAACTAGTGAAGTAATGCTAGAGTGGGACACAATGCAGTGCAGGAATGCAGTAATACTTTAGTGCAGCAATGCAGAAAAGCAACAATACACCAGTGTAGTAATGCAATGAGGAATGCAGTGATACATCAATGCAGCAATGCAAGATTGCAGGGATACTCTAGTGCACCAATGCAGGAACACAGCATTACATCAGTGTAGAACAATACACTAGTGCAGTAATGCAACAATACACTAGTGCAGTAATGCAACAATACACTAGTGCAGTAATCCAACAATACACTAGTGCAGAAATGCAACAATACACTAGTGCAGAAATGCAACAATACACTAGTGCAGTAATGCAACAATACACTAGTGCAGTAATCCAACAATACACTAGTGCTTTAATGCAACAATACACTAGTGCAGTAATCCAACAATACACTAGTGCTTTAATGCAACAATACACTAGTGCAGTAATCCAACAATACACTAGTGCAGAAATGCAACAATACACTAGTGCAGTAATGCAACAATACACTAGTGCAGAAATGCAACAATACACTAGTGCAGAAACGCGACAATGCACTAGTGCAGAAACGCGACAATACACTAGTGCAGAAACGCAACAATACACTAGTGCAGTAATGCAACAATACACTAGTGCAGAAATGCAACAATACACTAGTGCAGTAATGCAACAATGCACAGTAATGCAACAATACACTAGTGCAGAAATGCAACAATACACTAGTGCAGTAATGCAACAATACACTAGTGCAGAAATGCAACAATACACTAGTGCAGAAATGCAACAATACACTAGTGCAGTAATGCAACAATACACTAGTGCAGAAACGCAACAATACACTAGTGCAGAAATGCAACAATACACTAGTGCAGAAATGCAACAATACACTAGTGCAGAGATGCAACAATACACTAGTGCAGAAATGCAACAATAGACTAGTGCAGAGATGCAACAATACACTAGTGCAGTAATGCAACAATACACTAGTGCAGAGATGCAACAATACACTAGTGGAGTAATGCAACAATACACTAGTGCAGAAACGCAACAATACACTAGTGCAGAAACGCAACAATACACTAGTGCAGAAATGCAACAAGACACTAGTGCAGAAATGCAACAATACACTAGTGCAGAAATGCAACAATACACTAGTGCAGAAACGCAACAATATACTAGTGCAGAAACACAACAATACACTAGTGACGTAATGCAACAATACACTAGTGCAGAAAAGCAAAACAATACACTAGTGCAGAAATGCAACAATACACTAGTGCAGAAATGCAACAAGACACTAGTGCAGAAATGCAACAAGACACTAGTGCAGAAATGCAACAATACACTAGTGCAGAAATGCAACAATACACTAGTGCAGAAATGCAACAATACACTAGTGCAGAAATGCAACAATACACTAGTGCAGAAACGCAACAATACACTAGTGCAGAAACGCAACAATACACTAGTGCAGTAATGCAACAATACACTAGTGCAGAAATGCAACAATACACTAGTGCAGAAATGCAACAATACATTACTATAGTCTATTGTTGCATTACTGCACTAGTCTATTGTTGCATTTCTGCACTAGTGTATTGTTGCATTACTGCACTAGTGTATTGTTGCATTACTGCACTAGTGTATTGTTGCATTTCTGCACTAGTGTATTGTTGCATTTCTGCACTAGTGTATTGTTGCATTTCTGCACTAGTGTATTGTTGCATTTCTGCACTAGTGTATTGTTGCGTTTCTGCACTAGTGTATTGTTGCGTTTCTGCACTAGTGTATTGTTGCATCTCTGCACTAGTGTATTGTTGCATTTCTGCACTAGTGTATTGTTGCACTACTGCACTAGTGTATTGTTGCACTACTGCACTAGTGTATTGTTGCATTACTGCACTAGTCTATTGTTGCATTTCTGCACTAGTGTATTGTTGCATTACTGCACAAGTGTATTGTTGCATTACTGTACTAGTGTATTGTTGCATTTCTGGACTAGTGTTTTGTTGCATTACTGCACTAGTCTATTGTTGCATTTCTGTATTGTATTGTATTGTGCAGTAATGCAACAAAACACTAGTGCAGAAATGCAACAATACACTAGTGCAGTAATGCAACAATACACTAGTGCAGAAATGCAACAATACACTAGTGCAGTAATGCAACAAAACACTAGTGCAGTAATGCAACAATACACTAGTGCAGTAATGCAACAATACACTAGTGTATAAATGCAACAATACACTAGTGCAGAAATGCAACGATACACTAGTGCAGAAATGCAACAATACACTAGTGCAGAAATGCAACAATACACTAGTGCAGTAATGCAACAAAACACTAGTGCAGTAATGCAACAATACACTAGTGCAGTAATGCAACAGTACACTAGTGCAGAAATGCAACAATACACTAGTGCAGTAATGCAACAATACACTAGTGTAGAAATGCAACAATACACTAGTGCAGAAATGCAACAATACACTAGTGCAGTAATGCAACAATACACTAGTGCAGAAATGCAACAATA